>NW_020954569.1:74146599-74327775 GCF_900497805.2 Vombatus ursinus | reverse complement strand
TAGATAGATAGATAGATAGATAGATAGATAGATAGATAGATAGATAGATAGATAGATAGATAGATGGATGGATAGATAGATGGGGAGATGGATGGATGGATGGATGGATGGATGGATGGATGGATGGATGGATGGCTGGATGGTGATAGATATAAATGGATAGATTGGTAGATAGGTGAAGATAAATAGATGATAAGTGGACAGATACATGTAGATAGTTGGATAGACAGACAAAGATAGATGAAGATAGATGTATAGACAGAGATAGATGGATAGCCAGATAAAAATAGAACACTTATTAAGCACTTGTTACACGTGAGGCTCTTGACTAAGTGATGGTAATACTAATGTAAGCAAGCAAATCAGTTGCTGCTTCCAGAATCTTACATTCTAATAGAAGAAAACAATGCGTGAAAGGGTGTTGGAAGCAGGAAAAACTACAACATGATCTGGAGATGGCTTGGGAGAAGCCAAGGAAATATCATGGTCAAAGAAGCAGTAAAAGTGGAAAAACATGATGCATGTTCAGAAAAATGTGAGTTTGGCTGTAGTACATGACAGGAAATAGGAGTTAAGGTTGGAACAATGGTTTGAGCTATTTTGTGGAGCCTTGAGTGATAGGTTGATATGTATGTAACTTGCAATGTAGGCTATAAGTTGACATTGAAGGGTTTTGAGTTACTGAGTGCCATGATTGTACCTATGCTTAATGAAGATTCATCTTTCAGTGGAATATGCCCTTACTGAGGAAAAGCAATCCTTTTATATCTATCCCTGATCAATTTACTGCCTCACTTACAATAGCAATTATTCTGAACCTTTTTACCTTTCCTCAAACTTCACAAAGCTCCCCCTTCCCTTCCCTCTCAGCTGAGAACTTTTCCTCATATTTCACTTAAAAATCAGAGGCCACTCACCAAGAGATCCTTCATATCTCTTCTTCCTCATTTCGTATCAGCTATCTTCTGCCACTATCTCCTTCTTCACCCATGTTTCACTGAAGAGTTGGCCCTTCTCCTTGCCAACACAAATACATCTACACATACAAGTAATCCCATGGCATTCTAAATGTGCTCCAGCAAATTGCTCTTTCCATCATTCCCACTCTCTTACTAATTTTCAATCTCTTCCTGTCTATTGGTTGCTCCTCTACTGCTTACGAACAGGTCCATGTCTCTCCCATCTTCAAAAAGCCTTCACTTGATCCATTCATTGCCTCTAACATCACTCTATAGGTCTCTTCCTTTTTTTGTGGCTAAGCTCTTTGAGAAGGCCTTCTACATTGTGTGACTCCACTTCCTTTCCTCTCACTCACTTCTTAACTCCCTGCAGTCTGGCTTCTGACCTCATCATTCAATTGAAATTGCGTTCTCCATAGTTACCAATGATCTTTTAATTGACAAATCTAATGTCCTTTTCTTAATATCTCTGCAGCTTTGACATTCTCAGTTACTCTTTTCTACTTGATACTATCTTCTCTCTAGGTTTTCATGACACTACTCTCTCCTGGTTCTCCTCCTATCTGTGTGACCACTCCTTCTTGGTCTCCTTTGCTGGATCTTTATCCAGGTCACATCCACTAATCATGGGTGTCTCCCAAGATTCTCTCCTGGGCCCTCTTCTTTTTTCCCAGCTGTGATGTCTCTCCTGACCTCTAGTTTTCCCTCTCCAACTACCTATTGGACATTTTGAACTGGTTATTCTATAGACATCTTAAATATAGTATATCTAAATTTAAACACGTCATTTCCCCCAAACACTCTCTTCTTATTAACTTCCCTGTTATTGTCAAGGGCACCATCATCCTAATAATAGCTAACATTTATATATAGCATTTAATATATGCCAGGTACTATACTAAGTGCTTTTATAATTATTAACAAATTTGATCCTCACAACAACCCTGGGATTAATTAATTAATCAATATGTAACCAGGTAAACAAACTAATTAAGACATAAATAAACAAATTGGAGTCTCTAGTTAGTCCAGAACAATCAATTCCTGAGTCCTTGAATGCTGATTAGCCTCCTTTGTTAAGGAATAGCCAGGCAGCCCAGGGCTGGACCAGGAGTCAGGAAGACCTGAGTTCAAATCTGGCCTCACATATTTACCAGCTGAGTGACTTTGGGCAACTCACTTGAACTTTGTTTGCCTCAGTTACCTCAACTATAAAATAGGGATAACAATAACCCCTATCTCACAGGTTGTTACAGGGATCAAATGAGATAATATTGTAAAAGGACTTAGCTATGTAGTGCGCCACCTAGCCATCTTAGTCTGGGTGCCTCCCAGTCACCCAAGTTCACAACCTAGATGTCATCTCAACTCTTCATTCTGTCTCACCCTGCCATTTCCAATCAGTTGCAAAGTTCTATTGATTCTACCTTCATAATATCTCTCACATCTGCTCCCTTTGCTTTTCTGACATTGCCTCCACCCTGGTGCAGTCCCTTATCACCTCACTCCTCACTATTGTAATAGCTGGCTGCTTGGTCTCCCTGTCTCAGGTTTCTCCTCAACCCAGTCCATTCTCTACACAGTTGTCAAATTTATATTCCCAAAGTGCAGGTCTGACCATGTCACTTTAATAGAGTCCAAAGGCTCCCTCCAGGATCAAAAATAAAATCCTGCTTGGCTTTTAAAACCATTAATGACTTCACCCCTTCATGTCTTTCCATTCTTCTGTTCTACTCTTAAGTATTCTCTGTTCCAGTGATACTGACCTCCAGCTTTTCTTTTCACATGGAACTCCATTTCCCAACTCCAGGTATTTTTACTGGCTACCTCCTACCTAAGATTCTTTTTCTCCTGATCTCTACTAGCTCTCCTGTCTTCCTTCAGGTTTCAACTAAAATCTCACCTTCTACAAGACGCCTTTTCTGATCCTCCAAAATGCTAGTGCCTTCCTTCTGAGATTATCTCCAATTTATCGTGTTGTCTGCCTTATTAGGCTGTGAGCTCCTTGAGTACAGGGACTGGTTTTGTTTGTTTGTTTGTTTTTTGGATTTTTTTTTACCTTTCTTTGTATCCTGAGAACTTAGCACAGTACCTTGCAAATAGCAAGTGCTTAATAAACTTTTGGATTGACTGGAATTGGAGAAAGACTCAAGGCATTAAGATTAATTAAAAGGGTATTTCAATAATTCAAGAAAGAGGAGGAATTCAGTATAAATGGAAGGGATATTGCAAAATAAAATCTATAGGACTTTGCAAATGATTGGATGTGGGGAGTAGTAAAAATAAAACTGATATTTTATAGCACTTTCTCCTTATAACAAGGCAGGTAGTACAAGCATTATCATCCTCATTTTACAGATGAGGAAACTGAGACTCTAAGAGGTCAAGTGACTTGACTACAGTTAAAGGCCTACCAAGTGCCAAAGGTTATCTTTTCTATCTCTTGTATTCCTCACAAATGACACTCCATCTCTCATTTTCCAACCTTTGACCTGACAGTCCCCCATGTATAGAACACTTCCATATTCTGTTCCTTAAAATCTCAGTTCTTCAAACTCAAATCAAGCACCATCTACTACATGAAACCTTTCTTCTGGTCCTTCTAGCTACTGATGTTATCCCCTCAGGCAAAATTAATATAAATTAATGGGGCAGAGGAAACACTAGTGGGTAAAGGGAAAAGTATCAGCAAAGACTTTGTGTAGAAGCTGGTGCTTGAGCTGAGTTTTGAAGGTGATATGAGATTTTAAGAGATGGAATAAGGAGTGTGGGCCTTCCAGGTATGATGGATATCCAGAGCAAAGGCTGGAATATGGGAAATGGAGTATTCCATGTGAAGAATAGCAAAAAGGTTTTCAGTGTCTTAGGTAGCTCTCAAAGATTATGTCATTGACCTTCATTGGTAGAGGCAATTTCCTTCATCTGAGAGTTCCAAGGTGATCAAATAACAACTTTAAAGTAGATGTACCCATACCTCCTGGGTATTACAAGGTTTACAGAGATTTAAGGGTGTCATTTGAGCAGTCTGGCTTGGCAGCAGCCAAGCCTACTGACAACTGGCAACTTTCTGTTTTCCAGGACTCAGGCAGAAACAAGGGACAGATGAGACAGTAGACACCAGAATGGTAGAGGCCAATGACAGAAGAAATAGTGTCAGCTTTGGGGAATGTGATCCTTGAAAAGAGGACTACCTGTGGCCTTTAGAAAGGCCAGAGTCTAGCAGAAAACTATACCAAAGGAGAATTTCATGAGGACTCCATAGGAGGAGAAAAGGACTTTCAAGGCCAAGTGTGGGGAGGCAACCCTTGGTGGCACATATATTCTTTACTACCTTTGTACTTTAAATCTGAGTCTACTCTTCCCTTGAGTGGTATGTGTACTTGTGGGAGAATGTGCCCCAGAATTTTTGGGGAAAATATTTTGTCCTGTTTTTGCTACACCTTTTCGATACACCCTCTTCCTAAAAACTAATGGAGTTCAACTGGTTGATTGATAATGGGAAATATACAGCTGGGGACTCAGCAGTCATAATACTAGAAATCCAGCCCCTCAGGATTACCTCATAGAACCCTTCTGATAGTAGTCACCAATCTCTGGAAATGGGGCAGTAGCCCTGAAGGGGATACTACAAAAATAAAAAGGGAAAAGAGAAGGAGGAGTTGGTTTGGGTGGGATGAGGGAGGGAAGGTGAGTTCAGTTTTGAACATAACAAGATTATTTAGTTTTTATATGTTTATGTTTTGTCCACTCACTTAGATTATAAACTGTATATAGGCAGAAGACCATTTCTTTTCATTTTTTGGTGAGTGACATGGCATAAAGAACAGTGCTTCCTACCTAGCACATACTTAGCAAATATTTGTTGAAAGATTTAAAATCTTTTTCTTCTTCTATGGCACAAGTCCCCAGGAAAACAAGACAGGTTTGAATGAAGTTACTCTTAGCAGAAATTCCCGTTTGTACTATTGAAGTTGACTGGTAAGACTTGGCTCCTCCAGCACTCTTGAAAAGGGGAAGGAATCATACAATGGAGCTATGTAGCACCTCAAGTATTGGACCAAATCGAATGCAACTTTCTCCTGACTTACATGTAATTTGCATGTTAATATAGCTATCACACTTACCCCACCTGACTGATACCTCTTGGTAGTTTGTCAAATGTTCTTTGTCTAACTCTTAAGTATAAAATATTGCGATATTAACCATCTGGTGGAGATACAGTCAGTATTTCTGGATGTGACTGATCCCTACTGGATGTGTGCTATTATTCTTCCCAAAATCAAAGCTGAATAACTGCGGCCCAAAGTAGCAACGAATTGATTGGGTACATGGATCCTCAGTATCCTTTCTCTATCAAATTGATTTGAGTACAATTGTAATAAGGGGATTGCCCAATGAAGGCCCAGTTCTTAGACTATGCACAGATTTGCCCTTCATGACGAGTTATACAGAGTATGCACAATATTTCCTTCCTATTTTCTTTTTTTTTTCTTTTTCTTTTTATTGGGTGGTGAGGTGGAGTGGGAAAGGAGAGGCAATCAGGGTTAAATGACTATCCAGAATTACATAGCTAGTAAATGTCTGAAGTCAGATTTGAACCCAGGTTCCTGACTCCAGGGCTTGTGTTCTATCCATTGCACTATCTATCCATAGCTGCCTCATGCCTATTTTTAATCTAACACAAGGAGGCTTGGTGATCTTGCTTCTGGCCATGAATAATTGAGGTGATAAAGGATCTTCTTATTTGCTCAAGAGTCAAAATGAGGGTCCACATAGTTTGAGTGAATGATCTCTTTGATGATAGCTTTTAAGTGGGGAGGATTACTATGAGTTACCAGATGGGAAAAGAGACACTGCCTTATCTTCTTCCTGGTTTCTATGTGTACCTGAGTGAATGGTGCCTATTTGGTTTGTGTTTATTCTTCCATCATTTTAGATGAATGAGTATTTAGAAGTGTAACTGATCAGGTTATGAATTGTGAATTTTTGTAAGGTTGGGAAAGCCATCAGAGCCCCTGGAATCATTTGCAACAATAGTGCAGTAGCTGAATCCAGGGAAGAGACAGCCCAGCAATGGATTGGCCTATAAGTTGAGACATTATGACCTACAAAGAGCTAGCCTAGCCAAGTAATGCACAAGTCATTGATTGTAGATGCCCTGCTAAGAAGCAAATTTAGTGGGGAACCCATCAAAAGAGAAAAAAGTATCCAGGGCCAGAAGATGTGAGATACCCCTCTACCCCTTTGCTTTCTATATATGTGTATGACTACCTTTGCACTGTAAGTCTGAGCTCACTCTTCCCAAAGATATTATATATGCCAGAGGAGAATTCACTCCATATCTGGGGGAGATTGTTTTATAATTGTTCTTGCTATGCCTTCTTAATAAATATTCTTTTGTAAAAGTGAATTGATGTTAACTGGTTGGTCAATATGGGGAAAGGAACACACTGGATGGAGGGTCAGGAATTAGAAAGCATAACCCCTCAGGCTTACCCTTAGAATCCTAAAGGGAGGAGTAGTCAGCTTCTCTCTGTCAATTCAAGTGGACAGTGGGAGAATGAACCCAAAGTTCACAGTTGATACAAAATAATGGAGACTCCTAATTGTGGGGCTTTGTCTTTGTATGTTGAAATACCTAACTGATCTTGTGAAAATGGTGTCTTCAATGGTATTTCAAGGAGCAGAATTAGAACGTGGATATCTTAGGGTAAAGAGAATGTCAAGCCATGGATAAGAATTACACATTGGAAAAATGTCAGTCTGTGACTTCCTGGGGACCAATAACTTCTAAAACTTTCCCTGTTGTTAGATAAGACAAAGAGGATAGTCTGGCGGTTGGGTGTGGAAGTATCAGAGATTATGAGTGAGGTAAGAAAGATATATCTAAAATACAAAGAATACCAGGATTGGGTTGTTGTGGTTGCTATTAACAATGGACAAAAAGTTCTCAGATGCTGCTGCAGGGGAAATATGGCACTTTACCTTGAAGAAAGGGGTAAAGAAACAGTATCTTCACCCAGTGGATTTTAATTACAGCTCAATCTAGAGCTGGGAAGCCCCAAATCCAGATCCAAAATTTGACAATTAAATTTGCTGATCTAAAATAGCAATTAGATATATAGCCCAAAAGGTTTCTGGAATGATTGTTCTGATAGTAAGTATGAATCAAAGTTCAGCTACCTGGGATAAGACTTATAGGAAGTTTGGAGAAGGACTCCAAAAAGGTATGTGGGAGGGGTGGGGGGGGTCCATCCCCTTTTCTGAAAAGAAATGATATCTCCTGGAGCCTTGATCCAAACCTCAAGTCATAGTTCAGAAGAAAATCTCCAATTTACTAGGATTCTAGCTAATAGCTGAGAAGACCAAAATTATATACAAAGTGAATCACAAGTTTAATGTAGAAACATCATCAGAAACCTGGGAGCATTTGAAACAATGGATTCTAAGGGATTTTGATCAAGGAATAAAGGAAGGGACTAAGCATTTATATGGTGCCTTCTAGGTACCAGGCACTGGGCTAAGTGCTTTTACAAATTTTATTTCATTTGATCCCCACAACAACCTGTGAGTTAGGCACTATTGCTATCCCTATGTTATAGTTGAGGAAACCGAGGCAAACAGAGGTTAAGTGACTTGCCCAAAGTCACTTGTGTCTTATTGTGTCTTAATTTCTCATAAAGTCATTAGCTTTCATTTGCTCCATTTTAATTATTAAGGAATTATTTTCTTCAGTGAGCTGTTGGACTTCCTTTTTCCATTTGGTCAATTCTGCTTCTTAAGGCATTCTTCTCCTTGGCTTTTTGGACCTCCTTTACCATTTGGCCTAGTCTGGTTTTTAAAGTGTTATTTTCTTCATTATTTTTTGTGTCTCCTTTACCAAGCGATTGACTCATTTTTCATTATTTTCTTACATCACTTTCATTTCTCTTCCCAATTTTTCCTCTACCCCTCTTACTTGATTTTCAAAAAAAAATTTGAGCTCTTCCATGGCCTGAGACTAATTCATATTTTTTCTTGGAGGCTTTGGATGTAGGAGCTTTGACTTTGTTGTCTTCTTCTGAGTGTGTTTTCATCTTCCTTGTCATCATAGTAACTTTCTATAGGCAGAATTTTTTCTGTTGTTTGCTCATTTTTCCAGCCTATTACTTGACTTTTAACTTTTTGTTAAGGTAGGGGTCTGTTTCCAGGGTGGAGGGTGCACTGTCCCAAGCTTCCCAGGTTTTGTGCAGCTGTTTTCAGAGATAATTCACCGTCTATGGGCTGAGAAGCACCTGCTGCTGCTGCCACTGCTAATTCAGTCACTCTTAAGGCCTGCTCCTGATTTCCTGGGGCTGGGGCTGTGCTGGTGTGGCCTGCTGCCAGTGACTCAGTCACCGCAAGATTTGCTCTGGGTTTGCTGGGTCCAGTCTGCACTGGCCCAGTCAGCACTAGACTGTGCTCCTCTCTTATCCTGATGCAACAGACCTTTCCTACTGATCTTCCAAGCTGTCTCAGGCTGGAAATTTGCTTCACTCTGAGTCTGTTTCTTTTTTCTTTTAGGCAATTGGGGTTAAGTGACTTGCCCAGGGTCACACAGCTAGTAAATGTCAATTGTTTGGTCTGAGGCAGTATTTGAACTTAGGTCCTCCTGACTTCAGGGTCAGTGCTCTATCCTCTGCACCACCTAGCTGCCCCACAGTCTATTTCTTCTTGTAACTTCCTTGACTTCTCTTCTAAGAATTTGGCTGCTATACCACTTGGTGCATATGTATTTAATAATGATATTACTTCATTTTCTATGGTACCTTTTAGCAAGATGTAGTTTCCTTCCTTATCTCTTTTAATTAGATATTTTTTGGTTTTGCATCAGGATTACTACCCCTGCTTTTTTTTTTTTACTTCAGCTGAAGCATAACATATTCTACTCCAGTCTTTTACCTTTACTCTGTGTGTATCCCTCTGCTTCAAATATGTTTCTTGTAAGCAACATATTGAGGATTATGGTTTTTAATCCACTCTGCTATCCACTTCCGTTTTATGGGAAAGTTCATTCCATTCACATTCATGGTTCTGATTACTAACTGTGTCTCCATCCTATTTTACCCACTGTTTATGCTTTTCTCTCTCCTTTCTCCCTTTCCTTCCTCACTAGTGTTTTGCTTCTGACCACGGCCTCCCTCAATCTCCCTTAAGCTTCCCTGCTCCACCACTCTGGGGCTTAGGATCTACCACCAGTTTGCTGAGGTGGGACTTGCCTCTGGTTTGCTAGGACAGATGCCTTCCACTAGAGTGAGAGGGACCTTTCCTGTTAATTCCCCAAGTCTTCCAGGCTAAAAGACTGCTCAACTCATATTTCTGCTGGCTCTCTATTTCAGGATTTTTCCTGGGGTGATACTTTCTGGGTTTTTAGAGGTCAATAAAGGGAGTGAGAGCAACTTACTGCTTATTCTACCATCTTGGCTCTCAGAAGACCATTCCAGTATCTTTGCCAAGAAAACCGCAAATGGGGTCATGAAGAGTTGGATACGACTGAAACAAGTGAACCACATAAACTAAATAAAATACACTGAATGTATATGTGTGTATATATACATATACACACGTATGCATATATATATATATGCATATTTGTTTATATAATACATGCAAACACAATATAGGAAGGAAAACAATTTATCGAGGTCAGGGATATTTCTTCATTTTTTTGTCTTCATTTCTCCAGTGCCTAGAACAATGCCTTCCTTCCCCTCCATGTAGTGGGGAAATGGCCAAGATCGACCAGATTGAATCATTCTACCCCTTGAATGATGGTATAGATAGAATCATTGAAGTGCCACATCAATGCCATTCCTGTTTATACAGGATATTGTACTAACCTAAATGTGTCCTTTTTCTGACTTACATATAATTGCTATGTTGGTGCAAGCTTAGAATTATCCTATCTCAGATTAATACCTCTTGGAAGTGTGTCAGTCTACCTCTACCTATAAAATATTGCTACTCCTAAATGCCTCTGGAGTTGTGGTCAGAGCTGAATATGTGCTGTCATTCTTTCCAAGACCAGAACCAAACTACTGGGACTCAAAGCAGTGGGAGATGGAGGAGGCATATGTATCTTTAGTATCCTTTGTCCATCAAATCAGTTTATATACTATCAATAAACCATAATAGTTAGATGTCCCAGTGTAGGTCTTTGTCTCTATCTCTTGAAATCCCAAAATAGACTAGAAGACTGACCTCCATCTAAGCTAATTTTGTAACTAGGGTACGTGATGTTCACAGCAAATTATCTTCCCTCATCCACCAACTCTACCAAATAACTCCCCTAAAAGACTTATCTCTTTATCTAACTAGCCTAACATATTACAGAAAAAATTACCTTCAAAACTTTGTGAAGAAATAAGTCAATTTTACTAGGACATCAGTACATGTTTACTATTTCAACATTAACAAAAATATATGCCTCAGGATTATGAGTCTCTCTTATTTATGAACTATATTTACTAACAGCTCAGAGAATTATAGATCTGACTCAGTGCATTTTCCTCTCTCTCCATATGTAGTATCAAATTAAATTTCTTCCTTTCCCTTCTGGATGATTCATGATCACCAGGATGAATAGCCAATATTACTCTATGGAATGAGTTCTGAAGGTATCACTGGGTATATTGAGGTTCTTTGTGCCAACACTAAATGACGCCAACCTGGTACATATGGTGGGCTTCCTCTGTCAGGATATGAGCTGGCACTTGCTGCCTGTAAGCTCTTTCTACCTCCTCTCTGCCCCACAACTTTTCTAACTTGCTGCTTCTGAACTTCTATGGCCTTGGACACCAGATAAACAAAATTGTTAGAATAAATGTAAAGAGTATATAAATTCACTGTGAAGTCCTGGGGGAGTTTGTCATGAAATAAATATGTAAACTTTAATGCATGAACTTTATGGTACATTTTTTTATTGTTTAGGGTAGTTTCCTTTCAACATTCTAGATAATTGAGATTGCCAGGTAGATGACTTCTGGATGAGTGAAACATCACACACACACACACACACACACACACACACACACTGCCAAAGTCCTAAAAGGATGAGTTAATTCAACTGAAGAAAATAGGCATGGCTGGGGTTATCTAGATGATTTGTCTAAATTCATCTAAGTTTATTAAATTAATCCAAAATTTATTTGCCAGAAACTTTGCAAGTCTAATTAAAAGTCTAATCTAAGAAAGAATTAGGGAAGGAAAACACTGGCTAGGTATATATGTGCTAGATACCATAGATAGTAGTGTCACGAAGGAAGAAAAACAGCAGTGGACACACTTATAAGTTCACAGGAGACAAGATCCAAGAATGAAGCCAATAAACCCCCTGGCTTAAATGTCTATATGCAAATGTCCAATGTTTAGGTGACAGCTATTCCTAATTAAGGGAGGAAGTAGTCTCACAGTGATCAGAAAGAAGTATAGATTCACAAGCTTCATGACTAGATAAGAAAGAATCAGAAATGATTGAACTCAATTACCCAGGGTTTGATAAACTTGAGAACTTAAATTGCTTGGGAAAAGAACCCCCTACATGACAAGAACTGTTAGGAAAACTGAAAAGTAGTTTGGCAGAAACTAAGTTCAGACAAATACTTTACACCATATACAATAACAAAATCACAATAGTTGCATGATCTGAGGAAATATCACATAAAAAATTAAAAGAAAAACCACATCAGGTACCTTTCACAGCTATAGTTAGTAGAGAGTCAACCACAAAAGATAGCTGGATAATTTTAGTTACATGAAATTAAAACTTTTGGACAATAAAATCAATGGAACTAAGATGAGAAGCAAAAGGGCCAATTGAAAAAAAAATCTCTCCATTAGATATATCTGGTAAAGGTCTACCATCCAAGATGTGTAGGCAACTCATAGAAATACATAACACCAAGGGTCATTCTTCATTGGATAAGTGATCAAACACATCAGTCGCAAACTATTATTGACCACATGTAAGATTGCTTCAAATCATTACTAATAAGACCAATTCACATCAAAACTATTTAAGGTTTACTTCACATTCAGCAAATCAGCAGACATGACAGGAATGGAAATGGTAAATGCTGCAAAGATTGTGGAAAGACAGATACAATTGGAGGTGGAGCTATGGCTTGCTGTAACCATTCTGGAAAGCAAATTGGAATTATGAAAAGCAAGTGATCAAAGTTTCTATAACTGTGTGTGTGTGTGTGTGTGTGTGTGTGTGTGTGTGTGTGTGTGTGTGTATGATGGATTCCTTTGGTAATCTGTTGATGCTTTTGGAAACATTTTCAGAATAATGTTTTTAAATGTGGAAAATAAAATAGAGGTACAAAAGAAATCAAGTATATTGAAATAATTATTAATTTTTAAAAAAATTCATAGACCCCTGGTTAAGAAACCCTACTTTCTATATTCTTTGACCCTAAGATCCCACTAGGCATTATACCCTAAGGAGGTAAAAAAGAGAAAGAAAGGTCCTTTATGCACCAAAATATCCATAGCACTCCTTTTTATAGTAGCAAAAAATAAGAAACAAAGTAGATGTCCATTGATTAGGGAATAACTAAACAAATTGTGGTTCACAAATGTAATACTGTATATGTTGTATAACACTGTATTACAAAGTAGTACTGTATGATAAGAACTGGTAAATATGAATAATTGAGAGAAGCATGAGAAGACAAATGAATTGATACAAGGTGAAGTAATAGAACTAAGAAAACAATACACACAATTACAACAATATTCTTTCCAATAAGTGGAAGGAATAACACACTAAACCTGAACACCATGTAATTATAATGAACAAGATTGGCCCCAAAGAAGAGATGAGAAAATGAACCTCCATCCTTTGCAGGGGGAGGGGGATTATGAGCATAGAACATTGCATATACTATTAATCCTAGGTGATATATTGATTATTTTTTCTGAACTCCTGTTTTTCCCTTAAAGGGATGGCTCTCTGAATAGAGGAGAAGAGGGGATATATTTGGAAATGAAACTGATGTAAGAACAAAAGATATCAATAAAAATGAAAAAAAAATCTCACTAAATGCTGAAAGAAAAATAAAACAGAATGGAAATTCACATGCTCCAAAGTACAAAAGTAGAGATGAAATACAAGAAGCAACCACTATGGGTCTGTTGGCTGGAGTGGTTCCTCCAAGCTCACAGAAGCAAGTTTAAAGGCTGTACTTTTGAGTGGTGAGTGGCTGAAAACAAATGTTGGGTGGTGAGTTGTGTATGTTTGTGTTTAGAAATTGAGGCTGGGGATTTTTATTTTGGAAGCTCATTGTGGTGGCTTGGAAAGCATGAGGTGGTTGGTGAATCATTGCCAGAGAAGGATTGGAGCTGTTCCAGGTGTAATTGTATTATGGTAGAGGCACAGCAAACCCTGCCCAGAAGCAAACTGGATGCAGCCAATAGGGGAACTCTGGAGGGAATTCAGAGAATATAGTGGTGAGACCCAGATGGCTTCCAACAAGTAAAGGGGCAATAGATGAAGAATAGGGAGTCAACATAAAAAAAATACAGATAAATAGGAAGTGACTAGAGACAGATCCTGCTCACTCTGATGTAGACGATGTGTCCATTTCTAAAAGAACAGTAGTGAGGGAGCTGTGTGTGTATGTGTGCAGGACAACAGCAAAAGTGGATGCAAAACCAATAATGTGCTGTGTTTCCTGCTACCCAATTAGTATGTGAAATGTGCTTCATCAGATACTGGCAGGGGGATGAAAGCTTTCTATTCGTTCTGGGTCTGAGTGAAAGTAGTTGATGCTTCTGACCTTAGGTGAAAGTGGGGAGGGTGTTGAAGGAGAGACCAGCCTACTAACAAAAATCATACTGCCTCTGGGGAGGCAGCATGGGTGAACAGAAGTGTGGGCTTTGATAAAGCTCCCAGATTCTCCAGGCAGATCCTGAAATCCGAGAGAGCCTCACTTTCTAGGCAAAATGTTTGTTTTGGTTCTGGTATTTTTGTCCCTCCTGGGATGCAAGGAGCAGGGGGAATAGTATAGGCTTGCTGGGACATGGGCAGCTAGGCAGCACAGTGGATAGAGTGCTGGGCCTGGAGTCAGGAAGACCTGAGTTCAAATGTGACCTCAGACATTTACTAGCTGGGTGACCCTGGGCAAGTCACCTAACCCTATTTGCCTCAGTTTCCTCATCTGTAAAATGAGCTGGAGAAGAAAACGCAAACTACTCCAGTATCTTTACCAAGAAAACCCCAAATGAGGTCCTGGAGAGTCAGACAAGATTGAAAATGATTATACAAAAGCAATAAACTGGAATATGGAGGAACAAAGCTACTAATGCAATATTTGACCCGGGAACAAGGAAATCACACCAAGAGACTACACTCTCCCCCTGCTTGGACTATACTTAGTTACCACCAAGGTCAGAATCCTGAAAGCAAGTAGCCATTCATATTGTGTTAGATGGCACAGTGGGTAGAACATTGGGCCTGAAATCAGGAAGACCCAAGTTCAAACACAACCTGAGAAGCATACTAATTGTGTGACCCTGGGCAAGTCTTTTAACTTCTGTTTGCCTCAGCTTCCTCATCTGTAAAATGCGGGTAATAATAGCATCTATGTCCCAGGGTTATTGTGAGGATACAATGAGATAATAATCGTAAAGAACTTAGCACTGTGCCTAGCACACATGCTATATAAATGTTAGCTATTATTTTATCTCTTATGTGATATAATTTGAAGGATGCCAGGAAGACTCATCTGTTCAAAACTACCTCTCCATCCCATTCCTGATACATTAAATCCTATCAGGAGAAGTTTATTCTTTTGATTAATTGTAACAAATTATCAACTGTCTTTATACAAAGAAGAAGTCTGGGAAGGGAAATACAGTAAACTATTAACAATTTCCATCACTTTAATGTGAGTTAGTTTGTCAAATCCCTTCCAAAGAGAAAGAATGCCTTCAGAAATAGATTTTGGAAAAAAAATGCCGGACTTGAATTTATTTGGTAAGGTCAATATAGGCCCTCAGGCCCCCATTACTTTGGCCTCCCAGTCTGTAACCTCAGATACTTGGTACTTTGGGGCTAAGAATGCTCTCCAAGTCATAATTAGCAAGCCTTGACTAGTGCATTTACTTTTACCAACCAGAAAGAAGATTCATAGTTCATAACAAAGGCATTAAATAAATAGAAATGTAATAAAGATTCTGATATAATACCCTGACTATAAACCTTGAGTTTACTCTCTCAACAACATGTAAAAACTCAGGTGGGAAGATTATATCTATATAAGCATCATAGATGAGGCATTTGAATATGGGGAATATGTGTGGATAAACCATCTGCATGAAGGGCTTTTGTGTACACTCAAGGACCACCTGTGACCAGGGAGCATGCATGGAGGGGCAACTCATGTCTTTAATACTGTAAAAGTTGCCAGTGTCATCTACTGGTATCATCACAACATTCCCTGCTGGACCCGCTTCCCACAAAGCCTTGCATCTTAACTGTTTCTTGCTGAGTAATTGTGTCTCAGCCCTAGCTGGTCTTCAGATATATTCAGTTACCTTATATGCTGTCCAAAATCCACTAGCAATGCTGTGATTAAGAATTAATTCTCTCATTCAGAAAACATTATAGCTCTTTCTGACTGCTGATTTGACTTCCTCTTTTGGTCTTCTCCTGTACCTCAGCTGTAATCCTTAGCTAAGGTGCTCTCTTCAGAGTCATCTGCTACTTGGTTCTCCATATGTTGGAAATGCTGTGATTAACAAGCCTCTCCCTATGAGGAGCACTACCATGATCAGTCTACTGTGTTCTCCGTATCTTTTTTCAGTAAGCCTTCTCAGTCAATGGATATGAATGAACTCTTGTCAGCTTTCTCAATCATACTTTTCACCCATGACTAAAAATCTTTTCCTCTTAGATAGGCTGCATTAGAGGATAAAAAAAATAGCTTAAGGTCAAGTCTGCTCTTTTACTGTCATCTTTCCCCTCTCCAAATATATTTTCTGTACATCCTCTTTGGTACATATGCCACTGGCTCTGTCCCAAACTAGCATAGGTTGCTTTGTGAAATTTTTGGTCTTTTGTATGCTATTAATTGAAAATGAATAAAGAAATCAGTCTCATTATGTATACCAAAACTTTGGGAAGTAAGCCATTCATTACTTTGATGCAGAGGAGGTAATAGCACATGAGGGTGTGGGGTTTTATAACACACACCTAAACACAAAAACTAATTTGTTTTCAAATATCATTCTGGCCTGAACAAAATGAAATAGTTATCTATAGCTTGACAATATCATTAAGCAGTTCATTGTTGCATTGGCCTTTGTCCTTCAGTCCCTTGACTCCTTGTTTGATCACGTCTCATCCCTTTCTAAACCCTAACCCTAGATTTTCCATACTATCTAGCTTTACTGATACTGTTCCCAAACTATTGGACATTATCATAGGAAGTAACACAACGAGGCTGATTGGGTCTAAGACAAATTCATGCTAACTAATCCCAACTGGGTGCTCCCTGCTACATAGCAATCCTTTTACTATTCCCTAAATGATTTCCTATCACACTTCTCCTAGAGCTATTTACACCATCTCCCATCCCTTCTTCTCAATCGAGGATGTTACCTCATACTTAACAAAGAGAAAACAAAATCCTGATGTCATCCATTAGGATCTCCTTCTTCTCACTTCTACCTTTCACATTCCCCTAAAATATTCCCCATCTATACTTTTGTTCCCATCTCAGAGGAAGAGCTGGTCCTTTTCTTTACCATAGCCAAAACCCACCTCTAACAGTGCAATTGACTTTACTCTCTCCTATCTCTTCTCTAACCTTGCCCTTTAAATCATTCTCTCTTTATAATGTTCAATCTTTTACTATTGTCTCTTTTCTCACTGTCTACAAACATTCCTAGATCTCCCCTTTCCTTAAAGAAAAACCCTTCACTTGACCTTAGCATCCCCTCAAGAAACTCTTCTATATCTATCCTTCATTTCACTAATACATTACTAGTAAGAAGCTGTTTAAACTCATTGCATCCATTTTCTTATCTTATTCCCTTCTGATGCATTTACATATAACAATGGACTGATTACATCAAACCCTAAAAAACCACAGAGGCTCCTAAATGAAATCCATATCCACACAAAAGAATTCAACCTGAAAACCCACAAAAAGAAAAAAAAACAACAGATGAGAAATATTTATTGTCTAGACTATGGAATGCAAAGGGATATAGAACCATAAAACTCTTCCATTGATACCTAAGACAAACACAATTAATAAACCTGGACCTGGAGTCAAATAGGAGGAGGAGAATGGGTTCAGTTGAATTTGAGAAACTATAGCATGATTTTAAAAATTCCAACTTTCTCCTTGAGATAAAGACATATCTTTTAATACTAAAATACTTCCAGCAATGCTAAATGGCTGTGAGTTACAGAATACTACACTCTCTGAAGAATTAAAGTTGAAAGTTGCCCAAAGGCCAATGGAGCAATAAATAGTTTGAGTTGAATAGACTATAATATTACCAATACAGCAGCTGGGTGGCATAGTGGATAGAGTACTGGGCCTAGAATCAGGAAGAACTGAGTTTAAATCCAGTTTCAGACACTTATTAGCGGGGTGACCCTGGACAAGTAACTTATCTCTGTTTGCTTCAGTTTTCTCATCAGTAAAATGAGCTGGAGAAGGACTGGCAAACCACTCCAGTATCTTTACCAAGAAAATTCCAAATGAGGTCATGAAAAGTCAGACATGACTAAAATGATAGAATAACAGCAACAACAAACATTATGAAAGAAGAGCTGTGCAGGGGAAGTGGAGTAAAGGAATCATTAGAGATGTGGGATGAAAAAAGAGGGTGGGCTGGTCATATATTGCAAGTCCATGATCAATAGGCAATCTGAATGCTGAATGACAAAGTGTCAAGGGATTCAGGAAGAAATGTCCGGCATGTTGGGAGGACCCCCATGAGGAACTTGTGAGAGGGAACGGACAGAAGTTGTATAGGATGAGAAGATATGAATGAGCTGCAATCCTATTTATCAATGAGATGCCAGTTCCATCACAGTGCCAAAATAACATATTTATATTTTAGACTTTAAGGATTTTTAGCACTGTTTTTTCTAAGAATAAAAATAAATATAGGAGTGAAAAAGATTAATCAACCAGTCTTTATCAAAATACCATTGAATTTCCTTTTCCAGGAAACTTCATCCATCTACTTTTAAAACCAGAACTCAGTCATTTGTAATACTCAGATGCCCTATGGGTTACATTCAGAGATGTGACATTTATACCTTTTCCTCACCTCCCCTACAAGTTTCCTCATCCTCTTTCCTTTTCTCAGCATTCAGTGTTTTATTTCTTTTCTGCCAATGGGTTAGAACATGAGCACTGCTTGGATCTGTTGGTAATACTCTGGGCTAATAACAATAGCTGCCATTTATAAGGCATTTTTAAGGCCTTAGAGTTGTATTTACATTCAATACATCATTTGATTTTTATAACAACCAGTTTAGGTAGTGTACCCCATCCCCTAGCTTAGGGTCTCCACAACAAAGGACTTCAGGCTCAAACAGGCTTAGATTCAATCCTGGAAAGTCTGACCCCACTCAATGGCCAATGCTCTTTCTTGCTTTGCCCCAACCCCAGAAAAATCACTAAAACAAAGCTTACGCATGGCTCATATCTAGTTTAGCAAATAAACAGGGTCTCTTCCTACAAAGGTACTCTATAGAATGTGGGTTCTAGCTTAGAACATTCTATTTCACTGCACAGAAAACACGTAGAATTCATAGAACTCTCATGAATAAAATACATGAAACAAAGCAACTCATACAACCCATTACAATTTTTACTCCCCCCAGAAGGTAAAGACCCTTTTGGGGATGGCTGAACAGATATTTAACATTTACCTGTGACCATGGTTACCAAACTGTGCACTATGGTGAACTCACAGGGGGTCCAATGAATATTTTTTTTCAATAAAACACAGCAATACTCAACATCTGTTAGAAACCGGTACTTATAGTTTTATAATGAGGTCTTCATATATTTCTTCTGACAATGTTCTTGAATGTTTGAGATATGGTTTTGTTTACTTGTAATTTCAGCTACACAAGTAACTTCTTGAACTTTCTACTTTGTGGTATTTTCAGTGGTTGTTGTGATATATAAAGCAAGTACCATGTGAAAATCTATGTGGAACAGGAAATGTGGGTGGTGGTGTCCAATTTGATTCCACAGTTTGAGAAATTGTGCAGTGTCCAACAGGTCTATGCATCCCAATAGTAACTGCGGTTATGTAAGAATAAAAATATTATTTCAATGTAAGTGTATTATTCTTCAAACAGCTACTAAATTATTAGGGTATAAATACATATTAAGTTATTTGGACCTAATTACTTAATAAATGGAACTGTTAGGCATTTCTTTTGGCCTAGGGATGCCCTGAAAAAATTACTGAAACACTAGGGCCACTGTGAATTAAGAAAGCTTAGGAACCTTTGACCTAGGACCTTCGCTGTCTAAGAAACTCATGGTAATTGTCACAAAAGGTTTGTAGGTTCCTGAACTCCTGCAGTCTCATCACATTTCTTTAGTCCTTCAGGTACATGATTCTCTTGTATTGGGTACTTTTTTGATAAGAAAGGTATGAAGGAAATCTTCTTCTGGGGATCTATTGCTCAACTCTGGAATTTAAGAGCCCTAAAACTCAGGGTAAACCTGACATCATCCATCCATGAAGTAACCAAAGGCTGGAAGCATTGATTATTCAGAATCAACAGTAACTGCCTTGTATGTCTGCTATAAGCTGTTACTGCCACTAGAGGGAGTGGAGAGAAATAGCTACCCCACATCCTGGAAGTCTAAGGGAGAGAAAATGATAGACTAGATTTCAAAGGCAGAAGTGTCACCAAAGGGAAGAGCCTCATTCTTAATGTCTGCGGAGAAGAGGTTCCTCCAACTAGAGTCTGTCCCTTTGATGCTCAGTCATCAGCCATCTTCGACACAATTCCTCAATCCCAGAGGATCAGTCAGGAATTAACTGTATCCTTCCAGCAAGGGATTGATGCTTGTCACCAAAAAAGAGGCTAAGGAATATGTTCAACTCCATTCGAGGTTCCTCCTTCTGACAAAGGTCCAAATTCAACTGGATTTCTCTTGATTACCGCTGCTACACTAGGTATAACAAATCGTATGATCCCATTTTAGAAATGAGGAAACTGAAGCTCAAAGAGGTGATCATATTTTATCTCAATTATTACAGACAGGATTCAAATTCATGTCTTTCCTGGTTCATTCCTGTTCTCTTTCCATTTTTTTCTGCTTTCACAACTTTGTTTCTGTTTTTACTTCAGTCATATTAAGTTTTTTTTTCTCAGACATAGATTCTTGCTCCATAATGGTATTTCATTTTTAACAGAGGACCAGACATATAGCAAAGCTCTCCTACAAAGATATGTTTTTTTGAGGCAACAAGTGAGTGCAAGTCCCACAGAGTATTCATGATCCATGGTAAGGGACAACAAGCACCATCTGTGTCCATTGCTTAGGGACACTGACCAGATTTGTCTTGACCTTAAAAAAATTCAAATATGCTTATACATTCTGAAAGATGTTCAGAAATTGGGATACAAATGAAAACTTTTTATACTAGCTTCCTTGAATAAATAGAACTTTTACTTTGTTGAGTAGTTATATTGTCTATTCTAGAAATATTAATTAGGAACTTGAAATTAAGGCATACTACAGTATGTATTTCTGTCCTAGTTCTTCATAGTGATTTGCACAGGGGAAGCTGGTACAAAGCAGGAGGGATCAGGAATGAGTCAGATTCAGAGAAAAGCTGTAAGTCTGAACCATGAAGGCACTCTGAAACCAGGGTAAATATGAACAGAAAGGAGATCAAAGAAAACAGTGAGCTAGAATCCAAATAGCCACATCGGAGAATACAAGTACTAAAAGGCAGGGCAAGGAAGGAGAGATAGTAAACAGTTTAACGTTATACTGTCTTCTATTCTTGAGTCTTCTAGGCTCCTGATTCTATTGCTGCTCATTCCTTGCCAAATCCCAATCCTGTACTACTCCTGCTATTCACCTCTTCCACTCCTACTTACATGCTGCTGAATGATGCTAGGGAGAGGGAAAACAACTGTGTTGACTGGATCGATTATAAATTTATGTTATCTTGTCTCAACTGGGTCCTCATCGTAGAAGGCATTCCTTTTACTCTTTTCCTTCCTTATTAATGTTCTAAGACACTCTCCACAGTGACTGCTTCAAACTTTCTTTTTTTGCCTCAAGCCTCCTACACTAACCCTTTCTATCACTCTCTTAGAGGACCTCAACTGATATTTTTACCAAGAAAATAGAAAAAATTCACAAGTTTCCTCTTCTCTACATTTCGAAACTGCTTGATGTCACCACCCCATTCCATTCTCTCTTCCTTTATTCCAGTCTCTGATGGAGACGTATTACCAAATAAGAATATATATATATATATATATATACACACATATATATATTTATTTATAGTCTTTCTTGATGAAACATACATTCCTTGAGGGTAGGGACTATTTCATTTTAATCTTATATCCTTAGCACCTAGGACAGTACCTAGTACTTAGAAGGTGTTTAATAAATACTGTCTGACTGAGATACAAGATCCAGATAAATAGCAATGTAGGAGATGAAAGGTCAGGGGAGGTGAATGGAAGCCATAATTGAGGGACTAGGAACAAGAAAGGACACTGTTTCCCTAGTTGGAATGTGAGTTTCTTGCGGGCACAGGGACTGTTATGAGTTTAGCACAGTGAATAACAGGTATTCTGCTCTATTAAATGCTTGATTGATTTGTACCCTCAAGGAAGTGATGATCTAGCCAGGAATGTGTATTGAGAAAGACTAGAAAGCAATATAGGATAATGCAATGGGTTTTTTTTTTTAAATTGGATTTGAAGTCAGAGATCCTAGTTTCAAATTCTAGCTCTGTTACTTACTACCCTTCATTTGCCTGTGTACCCTTGGGCAAGTCACTTAACTTCTCTGCACTTTATTTGAGGAAACTCCATAATTTTCTCTTTTGTAAAACAAAGGGGTTGGACTAGATGACCTCTAAGGTCATCCTCAAGTTCTAAACCTGTGGTCCTTTGCACATAAGAATGTTGTACAAATGAGATTTTGATGCTATCTTATTTTTTCCCTTTACTTTTAATTTTTACTTTTTTTAGGAAAAAAAATAGGACCTCCTTCCTAGGAGGTCCTTGATGAATGCCTATTCCTGCTGACATTTTTTAACATCAGCATTTTCCATCACACCAGCGCTTGATGATAAAAATTGCAATGCTATTGATGAAAATGCTGCTGTTCAGCACTCCCAATCTTGATACTGATCTATCTCCTTCACATGCACAGAGCAGCATGTGAGGCATAGTTTAGACATTTTAGAGCTCAAAATGGGGGATGATTTGGGTTTTAGGGAAACTGACAATTGGAAGCTAACTTCCTAAGAAGGGTGCAGTGTGGAAACAGACACCTGCCCTTTCCGCCTCTTGTGTACTGGCACAAGTAACCCAAAATTTGTACTCGCCAATTTGTTCCTCATTTGCATCTGTAAGTGCCAGTTGGCAGGGTAAAGCTCATGTTTTTAAACACTTCAGCAGTTCTCTATGCACCCATTCGAGTGGGTGCCTCTATTGAAGTCCTGTTGAAATTTAGTTTGCTTTTTCTGCCATTTCAAAATAGAGTCATGAGTTCAGGACCTCATCCAAAAAGATCCAGAAGACTTTTTTTTTGGTGAGGGGTGGGGACAGGAGTGGAGTTATTCCTGCATCCTATGGCCCATGTCACTGCATGTACGTTCTGTAGCACCAGGTCCAGAGTTCTTATTTCATAATAATAGTGACAGTGAATACAAGGAAGTGAAATGGCTCTTGGAAGAAATCTGAGAATTGTCTATAAAGGACCAAGTACTTGATTATCTTGGCCTTTCTGACATCTGTCAGCATCATGCAATTTTCATTACAGAAATGGATCATAATTTGTCCATATTTCATTGCTTAGCCTTCCAAATTCCTGGCTCCTACTTCTGTACTTACTTCAACCCTAATTAAAAAACACTAAGGCTGCACCTCTGTGACATCAGTGCTCCATTTTCTTGAGCAAGAAAACAGCGGATATACTTGTGGGCAGAAGAGATATAAGAGCAAACCTGGATTGGTGCCAAAAGACATTTTAGCTTAAGTCTCCCATGGGGACCAATCTGTTCAGTCATAGCTGAGGATGTTTCTCAGAGAAGACAGAGCCTTTGGTTAATGGATCTGCTATGCTACAAAGTTAGTTACAGCAACTTCTCATTCCCATACTAAACTTGCTTCAGCAACATTACATGCATGGCTAGGTCTTTAAGCAAGCAGGGCCAGAGCCGCTCCTTCTCAGAGGAAGATCTACTTTTATTCTTTTCCCCAGGTATCTTAGGATGATGATGGGAATGTTAGAATAAATATGGGTATACAACACCAGGTTGGGGGTATGTGAATATGGGGCCACCAATGAGTACTTTAGTAATCTAGATCAGACTTTGTTATCAACCCTTTGACAGGATGTGGACTTTTGGAGAGCCTTAACCCAAATAGAAAAAGAAGATAGGTTACTGAGATGCAGTGAACAATTGAACCTTAGGGAATGAGGGCAACAGAGGACAGAAAAGAATGTAACCAGGGAGGTCAGGGTGAAATGATCAAGGAAAAGTAGACATGCAGTCTTTTCTTTTGCCTTCATTAGTTTCCATGATTATATTTCTGTGTCAAGCTAGATGCTTTTTCTTTCTCCTTTTTTTTCCCTTTCTTTTTTACTTTGCTTACTGGCTCCATGTGTACTTGAGTGAACTGAAAATCCTGTCTGTAATAGAATTTGTGATAAAAACATTCAGAATTCAAGATAGCCATCCCACCATACTAACTGACATTTAATATAGTAGTCAAAGGTTTGAACTTGATTTGCATGTATTTACTTGAACCTCACAACAAACCTTGTGAGGTAAGTATTTCAAGTGTTCATATCTCCAACTTATAATTGAGGAAATTGAGGCTCATAAAGGTTAATGGTCTCATAACTAGTTAATGTCAGAAGTGGAATTCGAGCCAGTGTCTTCTTGACTCTGAGTTTAGCATTCTATCCTCTCAGTAATGGCAAACTTTTTGCTCAAGTCAGCAACAGACTCCATAGGTTTCCATTGACTAGGCATAATCAGGGAATGTGTCGCTTCAGCCCACATGGAAGTCAGCTATTATGTCTGGAGTCTGTTCTGTGGAAACAGTAAGACTCTCTGATTTAATAACGTATAGAGGAATTTGTCATCCCTGAATTATCCAGCTTGGCTGTTTGTGCAACCCAAAGTCACTGCCAGACTACTAACATGCCAGCTCACTTCATGTTCTATTATCAAGAACCAAATTTAGTCAATGACTGATAAAGGAATATAAGGCATCTGTTAATTTTTAAACTTATTAATCTAGTAGATAAAAGTTATTGATTATTTCTATCAGATTATGTCTAGTTCTTCCAAATGAACAAATGAAAAAAGCATTTATTAAGAACTTATTATGTTCTAGAAACTGTGCTAAGTGCAGATACTCTTTGCCCTCAAGGAGGTTACATTATAATAGAAGATAATACACATAAAGAATTGGTGGCCAGGAAAGTGTTTTAGACAGGAAATTCAGAGGGAATGGTTATTGGTAATTGATGGACACTTCCTTTCCAGGAATGGTAGTGTTGATTTGATTACTGTTCTCAGTTGGAAGGAGGGAGAGGAGGAGAAGACGATCACAGTGGCATAGCTGGAGTTGGTTGGGAAGTGGCATTGTGAGCCTGAGTCTGGGCGAGATAAGATGAATGCTTACTGATCAGAAGACCAGGGTTTCAGAGGTAGGAGAATGAATTCTGATGTGAGGTAGAATTTGGAGTGTAGGTAGAATGCCTCTGAGATGGCCGGGAATAATACTTATCTTCATACTTGTGTTTTCTGGTACGCTAAAGTTTAAAACAACAACAACAGCAACCGCAACCTGGGGAATGGGCATTAAGAAGACAGATTTACAAGCAAAATTAAATGAGATTCAACGTTAAAAGAAAAAACTCCATCCAATTTATTTAATCAAATGCATTCCAGGTTCAGGCTTCTCACTAATCTAGAAAGCTGGAGTATAGGCGAATTTCCCCCTATTATATATGAGTTTTTCTGAATAGCTTCACGTATACTGAATTTCTAAAAATAAAATCCTACACAAATACTCTAAATAACCTTGTTATTAAGGAAATTGTGTGGGAAGTCCTTTTTTAAAGGGAAAAAAATCATCTCTTCGTACCCTCCTTCCTCAATTTATGCTGTGTAATTTTAGCTTTGGGCATCTCCGTATTGCCTATGTTAGTTGAGCTTTCTCACCTAAAGTTGGAGCCATGCTGACCGCCTAGTAGGACCCATGTAGCTGGATTTCCCATCACAGACAAAGATCTATTTATATTACTTACTGGGCTGTTCTTTGTGTCTTGGAAAATCAACAAATATTAAAACAAGCAAGACTATCCTGAGAGGGTCACTGTGGAGTGAGAAGTGAGGACCACACTATGCCACTTTCTCCCTTCCTTCAACATATTTAAAAAAATGATTTTATGAAATTAAAATGAGCATCAAGATCATTCTAGTCCCAGCCTCTTTGTCTTAGGGATGGGGGAGGTATGCAGCAAAGGATGCTGGGAAATAGAGGAGATTTTGAACTGATCACCATTTGAGGATCAAATATATATATTTATTTCTGTGCCAAGTGTCACAGACTCATTCTTGAGATCATTCATAGCTGCCAAAGCAGGACAACCACCATACACAGGCCTACAGCGATATGCTTAATTTGCTGGACCCTTGGAATACATCTGGAAGCAAGGGGATTATATTACAGCCTCTTGCCATGGAATTGCCTTTTGTCTAAATTGACCTAGTCTGGGAATGAGGTCACAAAGGAGAATACAGAATAAAGAATG
Source organism: Vombatus ursinus (assembly GCF_900497805.2). Taxonomy (NCBI): domain Eukaryota; kingdom Metazoa; phylum Chordata; class Mammalia; order Diprotodontia; family Vombatidae; genus Vombatus; species Vombatus ursinus. Next base: position 74,301,767 of record NW_020954569.1, on the reverse strand, counting down.
GACAGAGCCTACAAAATGAAATGCTATGACATTTTATAAGACAACCACATCTCTTTAGGATGGAATAAAAAATACCTTCAAATCAAAAAAACCTTCTGGAGTGTTTGGAAACTGGGGGTTTACTTTTCCCTGGAAGTAATATGAACCTCTTTTTTAGGAGTCAGATTATGCTCTCTCTCTCTCTCTCTCTCTCTCTCTCTCTCTCTCTCTCTCTCTCTCTCTCTCCCATCTGTCTCTCACTCTGTATTTGTCTCTGCCTGTCTCTGTCTCTGTCTCTCTATATACTTTTGTATCCCTGTATGTATTTCTGTCTCTATTTCTCTTTCATCTATGACTATCTATGTCTATCTCTCTATCTATATCTGTCTCCATCTCTCTGTCTCCTTATCTCTGTCTGTCTTTGTATATTTGTGTCTCTGCCTGTCTGTCTATTTCTATCTCTGTCTATCTCTTTCTCAGTCTCTGTCTCTCCATCTGTCTTTGTCTCTCTGTTTCTCTCTGTGTCTTTGTGTCTGGCTGTATCTGTCTTCCTGTTTCTGTCTACATCTCTGTATGTATGTCTCTGTTGTCGTCTCTCCTTCCTGCTTTCTCCTCTCCTCTTCTTCTGCCCCTTGGCACAAGCTGTCACTTCCTAGGCCAGGGTTCTTCCTGCTTTCTCCTCTTTCACAAACATCTGGTCCATTTGTCAGACACTATTCTGTTCTAAGGAGATGGCTCAGGACTCCCATTTCTTCTATGCTTCCTATCTTGTTGCCTCAGCCCCAACTAGCCAAGACTAGTCACCCTTTAGCAGCTATGGTTTTGTTCCAGGATCTCAGAGCTGATTTTTCATACATAGAATCAACAGAAACCCCAACTCACAAAGAGAGTAGGCTCAAATCTCTGGCTCAGTCGTGTTGTCCCCTGATGCTGCCCATTTACTCACCATACTTCATATCCAATCTGGCCTAGGTAAAATAAACAAATAACTATTCCAGAACCATGGAAAACTGTGCCCTGTGCAACTCCCTCCCACTTTGAGCTGGCTAAAATGGTGAATCTAGCTGTTTTTGCACAACTGCAAGGTATTTGTGTCACCTGCCAGGCAAGCAGAGGGTTTGGAGGCTGCTGCTGCAGATAATGAATTTCATCCACTGTCTTTGTCCATGGTTCAGAAAGACCAACATCCAATACCCCCAAATGGAAATGTCCATGCCACAGCCAGCATTGTTGTCAACCCTCATTGAAGTGTAGGTGAGCCAAAAGGCCCTGGAGTCCATTCCTTGCTATCTTGTGCCCCCTTGTGTTCAGTGTGCCACTTATGCCTGAGAATAACTTGACCACGCATATGGTCACAGTAGAGAAGAATGAATAAAATCTTCCATAATTCAACACCTGCCGCAGCTCATAATGGAAATGAAAATTACCCACCTGTATTTTTACCCAAGCAATACAGAAATACCACCTCAAAAACCGTCCCACAAAATAGCAAGTGGCAGTTTTGCTGATCCTTGCCAGGAGGAAGGCAGGGCAGAATCCCAACAGTTGATGTGCTCCTTTCTGGGGGATGATCCTCTAGCCCAAGATATCAGGGACAGGGTCTGCTTCACAATTCAGCATGAATGTGGCAGCACTTTCAAGCCAATACCTTCCAAACCCACTTCTAAGCACCCTTAGCAGTGCTATAGGCCTCTAAAGCATTCCCAAGATATCTTTGCCCAAGATATAACATTCTCTTCTTCATCCCTCTAGGTGGGGCAAGGTCAGGAACAAATAGGAGATTAAGGTAGGACATTGACCTTACTATGCTCTGCCCTCCTTTCTACCTATAATAAGGTAGAATAATAATATTAATAAAGGACCAGAAGGGTACAGAGGGTGACAGAGTCAAGCTTCAAAAATATTTTATTTTATTAGCCTTGAATGTTGAGCTGAATTTAATAAGATAAAATTTAGTACAGATAAATATAAAGTCTATGCATGACACTGTAATGATTACAACAAGTCCTAGAACATGGCAGAACCTCCTAGGAGAGACCAATAGTAACTTGAAGGGATTTGGCCTGACCATCCATACAGGAAAGGTAAGTAGATGAAGAATGTCCATTACCCAAATAATGGCATGGATTTAGTTCAAAGCCTCATAGAGCTTATCCAGCATTGTATGGGACAGTCAGTATGTTTGGAAAACAAGCTGGGTCCAGAGTTGAACAGAAAGAGAAGAATAGTGTCCTCTATTTCCTTCAGGAAATTATAAGCTCCATTAATGACCCTAAGCTTCATACAGGAAAAAAAGAACCCCCTTTTTTGGCTAAGTAATGGGGTTAAGTGACTTGTCCAGGGTCACACAGTTAGTAAGTGTTATGTATCCGAGGCCGGATTTGAACTCAGGTCCTCCTGAATCCAGGGCTGGTTGCTCTATCCACTGCGCCACCTAGCTCCTCCGAGAACCCATTTTTTTAAACCCCAATATTTCACTACTGTATGACTCTGAGACATGGGATGTGACAATTACATGGTCAGACTTCTGCTTTGGGAAGATCGGTTTAACAGTGAAGTGGAGTGGGGAGAGACTTGAGGCAAGGGAAACCAAACAGAAGGCTATTGCAGTAACCCAAGAGTGAGGTGATGAGGGCTTACTGAAGAGTAGTGGTAATAGCAGAGGAGAGAAGGGGACATGTACAAGAGATATTACCAAAGTAGAAAAGACAGAACTGGGCAACAGATTGGATAGGTGGGGTGAGAGAAAATGATGAGTCAAGGATGGCATCTAGGTTGTTAGCCTGAGTGACTGCCAAAATGATGATACTCATGACAGGAATATGGAAGTTAAAAAGGAGGAGGGTTTGGGGGGGGTAAATAAGTTCATTTTTGGACACATTGTAAACAAATCTTAAGTGAGAGGGAGAATCATAGATTTAGACTTGGAAAGAATCTTAAAAAGTCATTTAATTTGACATTCAGCACTTAAGACAGTGCCTAATACATAGCAGGACTTAATAAATGCTCCTTGGTTTGTTGACTTGTTGATACTTTCATTTTACAGATGAGGAAACTGAGGCCCAGACCATTTCAATGATTTGCTGATGTGGTGTTAGAGGTATGTGGAGAAAAGAAGACTCCACTATCCTCTTGGACCAGAAAGGATAAGGATGCAATGACATTACAAGATGCAAAAGTCCATCATGGATGAACTTAGTTTTAGGGCCACATGCTCTGGGATTGTAAAGATGTATATGTGCCTTTTTATGGATTAGACCCGTGATTTTATTGCTCGATGAGGAAACTCCCTCTACTTACTTAGGTTGGCACCTGCCCTGCAATTTATATTCTTTGAGAGTTTCTTGGAGCATTAAGAAGTTGTGTTATATTAGGTCTTGATTTATTTATACTCCTTTCCTTTGTTAATAAGCCTAAAATGGAAGACTCTTGTAGTCTGTAGCATATGGAGATAATGTAGAAGGGAAAGTGAGAGATGAGGGCTAAGAAAACATATCCTGAGATCATAGCAATGTCAGATGGCACTGTAGGGAGGCATTTTGACTTCAGGATTGGGGGAAGTGACAAAATTAGACAAATTGAAAACTTCTGGTGAATAATCAATGAGATGGTGGACAGTCATTTAGCTTTCTGGGCAATATAGAATAATGCTGGGTGGCTCAGTGGGTAGAGTGCTGGGCCTGGAGTCAGGAAGATTTGAGTTCAAATCTGGCCTCAGACACTTACTAACTGTGTGACCCTGGGCAAGTCACTTAACCTCTGTTTATCTTAATCTATTGAAGTAGGGAATGTTAAGCCACTCCAATATCCTTCCAAAGAAAACCCCATAGACAGTATTGGTGTACTATGATCCTTTGGGTCACAAAGAGTTAGATACAACTAAATAACAACAAAGAACAATGCCTGCTTGAAACTGAAATAGCTACTTAACAATTTGCTTTTCTTCTGTAAGAGTGCTTCATACTACTTTATGGCTCTGTGGTCTGGCAGCTGTCATTGTCCTTCAACTTTTGGATCTTATGAACTTCCTCTAATCTTTAGGGATCACTTACTTCAACTCTCCTATCTCTTGGAACTTTGTTCTTCATCTTCTTCTGTGGAACACTGACAATGTCAAATAGGACTAGGCTGCTAAATAAAATTGCATTAATAAATACAATACTGGCCTAGAACACATGATGTAATTCAGCTTGAAAATTCCTCATATGCAGAGCTTCAAATAATGTCTTCTTTTAAAGCTGCATCATGAAGCAAATGGGATTTTTCTGACTAGTCTGAGAACCCGTACACCAACTAAATATTGCTTTTATGAGAAAAACACATCCAAACTGGAAATAAACAATTTGCAGATGAAATTTTGGACCCCAATTGTTTGGCCAAAACAGTCCAAAGGAGAATATTATAGGCATCTATCATTAGTCTTCCATGCCCATAACTTCATCCAAACCACCTGCACTCCTCCTGGAGACAAGGACAAGGTAAGGGTCTTGTCAGTCAAAAGGCAGAAAAACCCTAAGTTAAGTAGGCTATGTTCTAATATGTATATGCACATATTTTTCTTTTAAAAATTAGTATAATAAAAGTTTACCATTGCTTATTCAATCTTTATTATTCTCTGTACATTGAAATGTTTTGTGTTTTTTGACTGAGTTCACAATTAAAATTTTTTAAATTTAAAGTTAAATATGCTCTACTGTGAAAAAAAGATCTCCAGCATACTAAGTGGGTTCCTAGAGAGGATTTGTAAGAGGAAAGGACAAAAATCTCACAAGGTAAGAAAATATGGATGGAGATTGTGATCTGCACCCTTTGAAGGAGTATACACATTGGCGAGATCACAAATCAGTTGAAACATTGAAGAAGAATATAAGGATATATAACTTACTGTCTCTGGCCTCAAGGAGATTATCATGATCTAATAGAATAAGACAAAGTACATGCTTTGGAAAAGTTAAAAAGTAAATACTATAAACAAAGGCTTACATAACAATACATGTCAACAGGATGGCCATAAGGCAGCAGGTGATTGAGTGACACAGACCAAAAGTGCTGTGAAGCTATGAGTTCTCCTGGCTGGAGGAGCAGTCCAGGACAGCCCAGACAATAAGGGGATATAGAGAAGTTAACTCAGGAAAGAAAAGGAATGGCATGGAAGGAGAGCACTGCCCACATGGAGCCCCCAAACTAGACACTCTCAAAAGCACCTCCAATGTAATAGGAGGAATTAGCAGAATTAGCCCAGACATTTATAGGAAACAAAAATCCATAAAAGGAGACAAATGCACAAACTAAGTGTGAGACGCAAGGTAAATTAAAGACTTTTATGCAAGGATGCAAATTTGACAACATGGATGTTGCTGAGGCTGGGTGGGTTGGGACTCATAACTGGAATATGGCTTTTTATATGCTTTATGCAAAAGAAATAAGCTAGGTAAAAGGAGTGAGGGAGGGGTTGGGTAAAATAGCATTGAATATAAAGAAGATACACTTAAGTGAGGAAATCTAGGACCTAGAAGGAGCGAATAGAGAACATTCACATGAAGATCAATAAGGGTAGAAACAGAAACAATATTGTCACTAGAGTATACTATAGACCACCTGGCTAGAAAGAGGAAATAGATAATGAGTTTGGGAAGCAGATTACAAGCCTGACACAGAGACATGATGTGGTTGGTGGCAAGGGATTTAAATTTTCAATCATATTGCCATCTGCTGAAGCTTTCTCTCTGCCAAAAACAGACCAGCTAATAATTTCTTGGCTTGCCTTAGTGATAATTTCATCCTTCACTACATCTCACAGGGTTGTTATGAGGATCAAAGGAGATAATATTTTCAAGATGGTTAGCACAGTGCCTACAACATAGTAGGCACTTAATAAATGCTTGTTCCCTTTCCCTTCCTTCAGAAAGCAGAACCAATGAGGGGAATTTCTATTTTAATAATTAAAATCAATACACATTATTAAGCACCTATTGTGTGCCAGACATGATATGAGATATTAGGGATATAAAGAGGAGAAACAAATCCCTGTCTTTAAGAGGCTTATAAGCTACTTTACAGAAACAACATGTCTATAGATAAGTAACTATAGAACATATGTGAAATAAATGCAAAGTAATTTGAGTGTAGGGGAGCACCAACCTTTGGCTTTATCAGGAAAGGTTCTTGTAGGAGGTAACACACTGAACCTTTAAGGAAACTAGGGATTCCAATGAATACAGGATGAAGTAATTCAAGGCACTGGGGTTGATAGGGAGCTCATGTGAAGGCATGAAGGCTGGAGATGGAATAACATACATGGGAGACATCAAATAAATGAGTTTGACTGGGACATATAGGGCATGGGTGGTGGTATGGAATAGCCTGGGAAAAAGTTGGTTGGGGTGAGATTTTAGAGGGCTTCGAATGCTAAACCAAAGAGTTTGTGTTTTATCCTAGGGGAAAGCCATGGAGACTTCCTGAGCAGGAATGGGACATGGCCAGACCATATTTTATGAAAATCAATTTAGAATCTGTACGGAGGATAGACTGGAGAGAAGAGGGGTTGTAGGCAGGGAGGCCAATTGGAAGGCTAATGCAGTCGTTGGTGAGGACTATAATTGGAACAGAGGACTTGCAAAGAGGGAGAAGATGAGAGATATAAGAGATTTTGTGGACATAGAGTCAAAAAGATTTTGCGAATGTTTAAATGTAGGGACTGAGCAAGAGTAAACAAAGCAGCTAGGTGGCACAGTGTATAGAATGTTGGGCCTGCAGTCGGAAGACGCCATCCTGAGTTCAAATCCAACCTCAGATGACTCCTAGCTGTGTGACCCCAGGCAAGTCGCTTCATCTTGTTTGCCTCAGCTTCCTCATCTGTAAAATGAGCTGGAGAAGGAAATGATCAACCACGGGGTCAGGTAGGTGACACAATGGAGACAGGACTGACCCTAGAGTCAGGAGGACCTGAGTTCAAATCCAGTCTCAGACCAGACACTTGACACTTACTAGCTGTGTGACCCTGGGCAAGTCACTTAACCCCAATTGCCTCAAAAAAAAAAAAAGAGTGAAGAGTCAGGGATGACTTCTAAGTTCTGACCCTGGGCAGATGGAAACATGTTGGTGCCCTTGACAGAAATTGAAGAGTTAGGAGCTGGGGTGGCTTTGGGTAGAAAGATAATAAATAAGTAATATTTTGGACATATTGAGTTTTAAATGCCCATGGTGCATCCAGGTAGAGATGTACACTCGGACAGAAACCTGGGGTGCAACTACACATAGAATGTGAGAAGGAAGGGGGCCATGGATGTTGATTCTGCAAAGGAAATTATGAAAGATTGTTCCGGGAAGAAGCAGGAGAGAGAAGTATCATTAATTTCCAGGAAGAAGAGAGTTATCTGGGAGATGGGGATCGTCAGTAGTACCAGTGCTGTAGAGAAGTCAAGGAGGATGAAGACTGAGAAAAAGTCATCAGATTTGGCAGTTAAGAAGTTATTGGTGACCTCGGAGTTATCTTGTTAGTGATCTTTTTGTTTATGCTATGATGGACATGGTAATACAAAGTGACCAAGAGTACCATGTAATGATGTATCTTGTTGCCTTGCCTTTCCCTACAAATCCTCCACCTCTTCATACCATGAGATATTAGAGCAAAACTTTTGTGGGTTATTGCAAATCCCCAATCATCAAACATAGTATCATAGACCCAGAGCCAGAAACCTTAGAGAGTATCTAGCCTAACCCTCTTATTTTACAGATGAGGAAACTGAGGTGCAAAGAGTTAAGTGAATTTCCTAAGGTCACACAAGTAGTATTCATCAGATGTGAGGTTTGAACTCAGGTTCTCTGACTAGAGTCAATGCTTTTTCCAGTATTCCTCATGTCTTATCAAATTAGTGTTCAATAAATATTTGTTGAAAGAGAGTTAGACCAAGTCTAACTTTGCCAGGATTCAGGGGGCCAGATGATGTTATGTGTAGATAAAATAGCAAGCAGAGGCAGGTTTATCTAACCAATACTCATAGTTGTGCCAACTCCACTATCTTAAACTCTGAAGTTCTCCTCCCTGTTCATAGGCTCCTGTCCCTTTGCTGCCTTTTAAACCTGTGTGTTCTCACTGCAGACTTCCATCCTTTTACCACTGCCTGTCTTCCCAGGGTTCTAGTCCCACTGTCTTAATCCCAGGGCCCACTAACTCAATGTGACATTCTACTCCACTCCTGATCCCCTTGTCTCCTTGTGCCCTGCCAATCCTCAGCCCAGGGGTGCCGCTCTCATCTGCCTTCTCTGTTCCTGCTCAGGACTGCTCAATAAGGTCAGAGCAACAGGGCCAGCTGGTTCCACTACAAATTCATGTCATCTATTCTCAAATGGGTCATCAATGCTGCATGATAATTCTCTTATTCTTCCCTGATTGATTCCACATCAGGTTCCCTGCAGCAGCTACTCCAACACTCAAGTCTGCTTTGCCACTGACTCCCAGGCTCTCTCAGCAGAAGATCGTCCCAATGTATCACCACCTGTCCCCTTTTTGGTTCTAATTGTTAAATTAGCAGCTCTTCTTCTTGTTGCCCAGGATCTCACATCCTTCCAAATCCTCTGGGAGTTTGCCACTACAATCATTTCCTCTACTTCTGTCATGTTTAGTTTTTGTCTATCTATAGGATCCTTCCCCAAAGCCTAAAAATATACCTAGGTCTTATCTTCTCATCCTTTAAAAAAAATACCTTTTCATTTGATCTTGCCATCTTTTCAAGGTCTCAGCCCTTATCTCCCCTCTCCTCCAAACCCCCAATGTTTAGTTTGCTAAACTAGAAAGCATGACATTGATACTGTCCCAAGTAATGGAAAAGGATGAACAAGGCCAAGGACCCAGGATTCTGCTTCTTGGGGGTCACATAGCCTCCAAGGGGTCCTTTATCACATAGTCTCTTCTCTGATGCTATGAGAAGAAAGAGTCATAGAGTTCCCCCAGACACAAACATAACAAAGAGAGAGCTCAAGTTAACAGGCCTTTTTGAAGATGCCAACAGTTCTAGTCACACAGCCAATCAAAACCAAGCTCTTCCTGACCATGTGGGGAGCCAGTCAGCATCTCTGTGGCCTTTCACCTTTATGAAAGTCTATGAAAGAGGGAGCTATGCCATACTAAAATTTGTTTTTAAAAAGTTAAGGTTTGCTTTAGGCTGAAGTTTTTCTAACTCTAAGTCCTTTAACAGAGAACAGCCTGTAATAGAGAAGACAGGTATCTAATCTTGTTTTAGTGATGACTGATGCAAATTAGGTCATTTGGTTCAAATTGGAAACATCAGCTCTAAGCTTCAAAAGGCAATGAGCTAAAGTTATTAGTTTTAGAGAGGCAGTCAGGTGGATGAAAATCTTTTCCTGATTGGAAAAGATCAGTCATGGGATTTGCCAGTACAAAACATAACAATAACAATAACCAAAACAAAAATAAAAAATAATAATAACACTTGTATGTAGCTTTCTGGTTTAGAAGGGCCTCCCTCCTTTTTGTTTTTACTTTTTTCAGAACAACCAGCAAAGGAAATGGTTCAAGCATTATTATCCTGATTTCACACAGGTGGAAAATGAGGCTTGCAGAATAAGAACCTAATTCGGGCTAGATGACCTATAAGACTCCTTCCAGATCTAAATCTAGGATGCTATGATTCCATGAAGTGACTTGCTGATGGTCACACAGCTGAACCCACATCTTCTGACTCTTACACCAGTGCTTTTTCTTTTATATCATATTGTGTTGGTGTATATAGGACATAGTTGGATCATTGTTGTTCAGTTGTGTCCGACTCTTCATGACCCCATTTGGGGTTTTCTTGGCAGAGACACTGGAGTGGTTTGCCATTCCCTTCTCCAGCTCATTTTACAGTTGAGGAAACTGAGGCAGACAGGTTCACACAGCTACTAAGTGCCTGAGGCCAGATTTGAACCCAGAAGGGATCATCTATTTGGATCTGGAAGGGTCCTCAGCAGTCATCTAGTCCAACCCACTCTTTTTGCAGAAGATGTATTGAAGTCCAAAGAAGCCAATGACTTGCCTAAGATCACACTGGTAACTATGATCTTCTTTGTGCTCCTTACCATGAAAGAAAGAAGATGAAACAAACTTGATTATTCACAGTAATGATATGGGTGCAGACAGAAGCATTCTAACAGCTTTTCTGTGATCACAGCAAAAGCATCCATAGATAGGATTATCTATTAGAAAAAAAAATTCAGGGGAGTTTAGTTATTAGGAAAAAAAGTTGGTGAGTCATTTCAGATTCTCTGTGACCTCATATAGTGTTTCCTTGGCAAAGACACTAGAGCAGTTTGCCATCCTTCTCCAGCTCATTTTACAGATGAGGAACTGAAGTAAACAGGGTTAAGTGACTTGCCCAGGGTCACACAGCTAGTAAGTGTCTGAGGCCAGATTTGAACTCAGGAAGATGAATCTTCCTGAATCCAGGCCTGGTGCACTGTCCACTGCACTTCCTAGCTGCTTCTGGTCCTTTGAGTGGAAAAAAGGGATATCATTTAGTATAAGCCCCTCTTTTTTACAGATTCAAATCAATTTGTAACCAGCAGAAGGTATTGTTGGCCACTTGCCTAATTCTGTTTACCAATTAAGACCAGGAGTACTGTTTCTGCCATATCTGCCCTAGCAAACCATGGAACACCTGAGAGTTCTCAGGGAAATGTAAAGCTCCCTCTCTTCCTCAGAGCTGGTGACCTCTATTTCCCATTTTTTGGATTGCAGTGCTAGCCTCATTAGTCTAAAGATGTGGTCTGTGTTTAAATAGCAACTATCTCTGGTCTCAGCGCCCAAACACTGGGAAAACTCTGCCATCTTCTCTTCATGATGTCTTGAAATAGACCCCAAACACATGAGCATGCCATAATGAAGTCAATCATACGAGCAACGTTTGGCTGTATATAGTTCTTTACCCATGCCCATAGAAGCAAAAGGAATAAAATCAAATATGTTGAGGCAAGCACCATGTGGGCTAACACATCTATAGCTTCTTCCAGATCCAGACAGCCCTTGACTGGTCAATATAAGTGTGCCCAAACCCAGGAGTTCAGGGATGCAATTCAGGTGTTTAGATTCAGACAGGGATCCCCATCAGCTATTCCTATTGAGAACTAGCAAATTTCCTCAGTACCATTCCATTCCTGCTGGCCTCTCTGTGAGTTAACATCCAGTCAGTTAAAGTAACTCAAGATTGGAGGTGCTGCTTCCTCCACTGACTGTTTATCCTCATTCACCACTCTGTCCCCTAGGCAGATTCTTATTTCTGCTTGTTCTCCTGTTCAGTTGGTTTATTGGATAGTTGGATAGGAAGACCCAGATCACTGCATGAGTTTTGCATTGATTTGGAGTGGGGTCAAGCCCAGAAATGAAGAAAGACTCCTCCAATGCCTAGCATCCCTTCTCATCCTTGAATTTCCCACACCTCTGTTTCCTAGGTAAATTCTAAAAGGCATGGGCAAATAAGCTCTACCATGTGAAGTCTAGTCACTTCAATTTAAAGAAAGCATAGGAAACAGAAAGACAACTTAAGCAATTAAGACAAAAGAAGGGCTTCTTTAGAAAGATATCCAAAAAAAAAAAAAAAAGAACTCTTAAGGCTGGGAAGAGAGAAGATAAGAAGCAATATAATCGAAGTTTATAAAATCCCCAAAATACCTTCATGCCATGCTCCCGTGGGCCAATTTAAACCTCTGACCAGGACTTCCAGATCTCACTCTGTGACCTTGGAGCTCTGATCAATATGCATTCCCCACTTCTAGCTAAGACCCAGACCTCCCATGCTGCTGCTGTCCACCCACTTTCATGCCATTTGGACACATCTCCTCTCCCACCACTTTCCACTTCTAGCTCTGAAAAGAGTTTGGAAAGATCATGTCAAGCAATTTTCCTATGATTCTACTCACAATCCCTAGGACTTTTCTGACCCAAACACCCTTCCATACTCTGTGTGTGTGTGTGTGTGTGTGTGTGTATTCATTGTCTACAGTATATATTGTATTACATACCATACAATACACATATGCAACACATATGTGTATGGAAGATCCTTGATGTTTGTGGTCATTTGATTTCTGATACTTAGCATGGTTCCTGGCTCCTAGTAAGCTCTTAATAAATGCTTTTTCATTCATTCATTCATTCATTCATTCATTCATTCATTCATTCATTCATTCATAAAGGGTGTGAGTAAGGCAGTGACACTAATATATATTTCTTAAGTGCATTAGGATTAACAGTGCACTTCCTTGTACAATAATTCATAGACTTGGTTCACCAAATCCTAGAATTAACATAATAAAGAAAGGCAGAATATCAGATTTAGGGCTCCTAAATAGCACCTTGTCTAGTTTTCTTATCAGTGCCCCTCCTCACCATACGGAGGCTTGAGAGTTTTCAGACCAGCAAAAATAAAATAACTACATGGGGATGGGGAGGTGGGGGGAAGGAACACCTTAAGCTTATTGGTGAGAGATTGAAAATATTAATGGGCTCAAGAAGTATTTGTACAAATTCAGGAATGACAGATCCATAATCAGATCAGTTATTAAAGGGAACATCTTTAAACTTTTGAGACTGAAGCCAGAGACTTTATTACCTACCCTTATTTGTCCCTTGGTATCACTGTCAAAGACAAACCTTGGTTTGATCCCATGTGGCAATTCTGATGTTTTTGTGTAATCGGCACAAATCATAATTTCAACAAGAAACTTAACAAAAGGAAATTTAAAGAGCTTGATCTCTATTTGGCTCAGCTTCCATTTTGGAAAGAACTTTGAATTTGAAGTTATTGAACCTGAGGCAAAGCCCAGCTGTGTCACTGTGGGACTTCAGGCAAGTTATTGCATCTTTCTGAGAGGTGGCTCAGTGGGTAGGGCCCTGGGCCTGGAGTCAGGAACACTCAAGTTTAAATCCACTCTCAGAGGTTCACTAGCTTTGCTATCCTGGGCAAGCCACTTAACCTCTCTTTGCCTTAATCTACTGGAGAAGGAAATGGCAAACCACTCCAGTATCTCTGCCAAGAAAACCCCGAGTGGGGTTATGAAGAATCAGATACAACTGAAATGACTGAACAACACTAACAACAAAATGGAATCACACTTATATTCTCTACCTCATTGTGTCATCATAATGCATTTTAAAGCATAAAATACCGTATATATGTAGGTTGTGATTTTTGTCTGTCTTGAACTCCACATTTCTGTATGATAGTGCAGTTTAAAAAGGCAAAGGTCTCCCACTGCATCCAGGGGTATCTCCAGTCTTCCTGACCTATATCTTGCCACTGGACCCACCCTTGGATTATCAAGCTGATGGGATATATCAGTTTCCTGTTGTCATCTAGACTTAGCCTATATCTCACTAAATAAAATACTTTCTAAATGGTACTGTATTTTTTAAAATTTTCATTGAAAAGTTCTATGATTTCCTTGACCTCATTCACATTTGGAGTTGGAACTTTTAGAAAGAGAATGCAGCATTGCACTAAGTAATAGGCATATAATTATACCAACATTCTAAAAATGAAGCAAGAAAAGCTTTCAAGAGAAAAGAAACTCTAGGACAACCTAAGCTGTTGTCAGCATCAATGCACTTGCCACTGAACACATGCATACACGTATTTATGTCAAAATGGTGGGCTTTAGTACAAGTGCTACAGGTATTTTGTTTTCACTTTTTACTCTTGGGAGAGTTAATTACAAACAATTTAATTAAGATGTCTTACTCATTAATGTTCTAGTAGCTTAGCAAGTTTGGGTTAGCTCAGCAGGTTGCAAAGGTTTAATTTTATCAGTTATCTTCCCATTAACTCATACAGCATCAGTACTGTGCTTGTTTTTCTCCTTCCCTGCCTGGGGTATCTAGATAGTTTAAAATATCATTAAGACTAAGAATTCAGGAGGAACTCTATTTTCGGGTTGCCACCTGGTCCTAATCAGACCTGGCTTTCCATTTCAGATCTTAGGAATACAAGATCAAAAGATATTTGTGTTAATTCCTTCCCAATAGGACCAGCCTAACAGAACCAGTCAATCATCTTTTGCTATATTATAAAAATGTTCAAATCTGGATTCCCATGAATATTATGGGAAGTATAATTTACAAGAAAGGCTATTTTGCTCTATAATTCTAATTTCTTGGCTACTTAGGAGACAAAATGTTGAATATTGTGGTTAAAGAAGATGGTAACTAATGTCTACAGTGTTGTTGTTTTGGTCATTTCAGTTGCGTCCAACTCTTCGTGATCCCATTTGGTATTTTCTTGGCAAAGATACCGGAGTGGTTTGCTATTTTCTTCTCCAGCTCATTTTATAGATGAGGAAACTGAGGCAAACAGAGCTAAATGACTTGCCCAGGATCACACAGCTAGTAAGTATCTGAGGCTAGATTTGAACTCAGGAAGATGAGTTTTCCTGACTCCAGGCCCAGCACTCAATGCACTGAGCCACTTAGGAGCCCCTAATGTCTACAGAAAGAAAGAACAATTAGACATTTAATGAAGTGTCCTTTTATTTATATTTTAATTCTCAGAGGTACTTTTAGTTTGTCATATTTTGCACCTTGATACAGGTGTTTTCATTTGAAAGTACTAACACTGTTTACCTCTTTATGAAACACAAATATCAAGAAATTAAAATGTTTTTGTTAAATTCTGCTTCATTAATTGATCCTCATGACCTGGCACAATATATTGATCTGGCACAATATACTGGCAAACAAATCATCAGCTTAAAGAGCAAGCAAAGAAGAATATAGGAATTATTAAGTTTTTCTTCCTCCCTTTGCATATTAGTTTTGTATTCTATATTTAATCAAAACATGCTAATGTTTACTGTGACCCTTTCCTCTCTACTTGAGTGTGGATGTGCAAGTTCTAGGTTGCAATCATTCATTCATTTCATTTTGCAAGATGAAAGCCCTAGATCAACTGAGAACTAGAATTCATGATCTTGTGGTAATTCTTTCCATTTATTTTTTACCAAGCAGACCACTGGCATAGTTCCCATACTGGTCAGTCCTTTAAGATCTGGTGAGATCCAGTCTGAAAACTATAATTTAAAAACCATTTATTATGATTGTACAGGGGAAATCAATGAACAGCAAGCACCATCACCAGAGATAGCTTTAGCAAACTTTATTGTTACTCACAAGAAAGGGAGGAAAATAGCTGCTAATGAGGACAACCTCAGTGTGAGGCCTCTAGGTCCACATAGCACAGGGAAGGGTAGGGTGAGGAAGGTATCTACAACCCAGTTAAAAGCCCAGAGCCCCTCAGAGCTCCCTCATGCATATATCATCCGAGACAAAGTGCCAATATGATAACAATGAGAGACTTTCCTCATCTATAGGACCAGTAAAGTGAAGGTATTTTAAAAATTACTTAACAAGGATGGAGGGGCGAGAAAAACAGAAGCAAGAAAATTAACCTTAAAGGTACTACCATTTCAGCAGGAGGCTGAAAATAGCTAATGCCAAATCTCTGATTTTATTAGCCTTGGTGTACTTGCATCCTGGGGAAATGGAGCCATATTACTCAAACCTGTTTTCACAAACTTACAGTGATGTTTGCTATTTTATTTGCAATACAAGTATATATCTGGTGCTAACTGAATAAGGGTAGCTAGGTGGTACAGTGAATGGAGATCTGGGCCTGGAGTCAGGAATACCTGAGTTCAAATCTGGCCTCAGACACTTACTAGCTGGGTGACCCTGGGCAAGTCACTTAACCTTACCTGCCTCAGTTTCCTCATCTGTAAAATGAGCTGGAGAAGAAAATGGTAAACCATGCCTGTATCTCTGCCAAGAAAATCCCAAACATTGTCATGAAGAGTTGGACACAACTAAAACAACTGAACAACAACAACATAAACTGAATAAAATATACTGGATGTGCGTGTGTGTATGGGGGGGGTGTGTATACATATATGCACATGCATATATGTATATATGCATATTTGTTTATACAATACATGCAAATACAATATAAGCAGAGAAACCACTTCTTGAGGTCAGGGACCTTTCTTCATTCTTTTGTCTTCATTTCTCCGGTGACTAGCACAATGCCTCACACATAATTGGCACTTCGTAAATGCTTGTTTAATTAAATTATTGGCTATTACCAAAAGAGAACATGCCATTTTTCACTGTCATAAGCCCATATATAAGAAGAGGAAAATAAAATGAATTAATTTGGAGATTCCAAATTATGAGTTCTGATCTAAAAGTGGTGCATACATTCACTTGGAAGGACTCTCAATTCATGCCTCCTTGCACTACAACTCACATGATTACACCAGTTATTTTAACAAAACAAAAACCTCTTTATACCATTAAATATTTTTCAAATATTTACCTTCTTTATGTCTTTCAAATGTTTCAAGTCAGGCAGTGTTCCTGTCCATTGAAAATGAGATCATAGATACCCAAACATAAAATCAGCCATGATGCCCATTCTTGTTTGATGAAGAACTACATTGACTATGATGGGCAAGAGTCTCAAATTCTTCCTTCACTATATGGATTTATCCAGACAATTTGATCCTATTAAATTTTAATAAGACAGAATTTAGCTCATAGAAACTAAAATTAGGGCTCCTTTTCCTATTCAATCCCTATGAGCACCTTTATAGAAGCCATTCTTCTCAAATACTTTAGAATCAAAAAGCAATGCAGAAAGCTGCTGCTGCTTACAAAAGCCCTCTGAGAAAACAATGATTTTTGCAGCTGAGAAAAAAAGATGGAAATGAGCAACATTTTTGGTGTAGTGCTGTGATTTTGTAGCGTAAAGCTATATTTTTTGGCCGTGAAATGCAGAGGCTGGATCAGTTATGTGAAGACATGAGTTTCCCCCACAGGATTCTGGGAAATGGCAACTGGTAAATACCCACTGCCTGTGGAGGCGTGGCTCTGAAACAGTGGCCATTTTAAAATGCCTTCAGACCCAAAGTGGGTGTAAAAAAGGTCCCATCATTTTCTTCCTTATGGCTTTCTGATAGTTCATCTGAAGGGTTGGCAATCTTTAAAAATGGGTGAGCCTCAATGCCAGCTCGTTTACTTTTGTTCTACCTGTTAGAGTTTGTACTCAGTGGTTGCTGGTGGTGGAAAGAGGATGGGGTGAGGAGGCTGAGTTCTATCTGTCCACAGACTTTGGAGTGAAAGAACAAATTCCCACTTATATTCCAGCCACTAAAGGCTCTTGGCAAGCAGCCACAGCAGCATCAACTGGTGGTCCCTATGCCAAAGATGCCAGAGTCTGATGATGCCTGGCTTAGCCTGCTGAATGGCTGAAAAATCACGTTTGCCTTAATATGTTGCTGAATTGCCAGCATTCCGATTTCTAGAGCCTTGTAAGCAAAAAGTTATATGCCCATTACCATATAGGCCAGAGAAACTCTCATGAAGCTTGCCCGGTAGCTTGGGCTTCTTACTCTCCTACTTCCAGAATTCAGATCATCCTGTAAACCTCTTAGTAAATTAATTACACCTTATTCTCTGGGGTCAAATGACCAAGTCAATGGATGCTTAGTAATCAGTTATTTTATGTCCAGCACCATCGAAAGTGCAGTGGCGAATGTGAAAGGGGCACCATATTCCTCGAGAATGTACATTTTGCTGACAACCTTGCAATCTTTTGTTAATTTGGGAATGAAGGCAGAATCTTGTGAGACAGCATGGTATAATGGGAAACATACTAGACTGGGAGTCTGCCACCTAACGCCTAGTTCTTTCATTACTTCTGTAAGACTAAGGGCAAATCATTTACTATCTCTGAGCCTCAGTTTCCTCACATGAGATGGTTGAACTAAAGGATCCCTAAAGTCCTGTCTATTTCTAACAGTCTTTGAGCCTGTAACTCTTGGGGCACAAAGCATGTTTCTTTCTAGCTCCCATTTAGCCACAAAAGAAGCCTTTATTTTAAACTCTCTTGTCCTTCCTTTGCTGGGTAATCTAATTTAAATGCAAGGAAGTCTGGCATGTTGTAAATGCTAGCTGGCAATCTAAGCGCATTTTCATTGACTTCATAGGATTCTTTGCCTCCCTCAAATATTTTGGATACAGAGAACATGGCACAGTCTCTCCAGTCAGTGCTAATGATGAGCAGAACACCATAATGGGGGGCATGCTGCATACAGACAGAGAGAAGTCATGTAAATGAACACGAGCCTCCCAAAATGGATGCCGCTTCCAAAGCTGTGAGGCTGGCGACCGACCGTGAATGGCAAAGACTGTGACATCCAAGTGTCTGAGCTCCAGTCAAAGGCGATGGAGGCTGCCAATCGGAGACAATTAGCAAGCACGACTTCTCGATTGTGTTGACAGATGAGGGGAAAAAAATCAAATAGATGTGAGAACTGTGTTTATCCTGCTGCAGTGTTTTGCAATATTATGTCTATTGATTTGCTTTTTGTTTCTGAGTTATTGGGTGGATGGTGTGTCGCTCTGCCTATCAAACCAGGCAAGCTTGCCTTCACAGCTGCTTGTCAAGGGAGAATTTCTACACAAATCATCCAAACCAGTCTCACTGGGGACATTAGGCCAAAGATATTTTGTTATGATTTAATGAAAGGGGGGGGAAACTACTATAGCATGTGGCTCGATTTTCTTTTCATAACAATTGGTTATAGCTTTTGCATTCTGTAGTGTGGGGCGGAGTGTTCCACTGTAATTGGTTCTGTAGGTGTGTCACAATCCAGTAAGTTAGATGGGGGCTGGGAGGAGATGTAGCTATTGTTTTTCTCTTATCTCTTGGCTCTTGTGTGTAAAATCTGCCCTCAAGAGACAGGGATGTGGAATACACAACTGTGCACATGCACATGAACCTTCTTAAAATGATCATAACAACAAAAGATAGAGACCCTTAAGAGCTCTGTATTTGGAGTCAAAGGTGATGGGGGTTGTTGTTCAGTCATTTTTCAGTCATGTCTGACTCCCTGTGTCCCCATTTGGGGTTTTCTTGGCAAAGATACTACGGTGGTTTGCCATTTCCTTCTCCAGCTCATTTTATAGATGAGGAAAGTGAGGCAAACAGGGTTAAGTGTCTTGCCCAGAGTCACACAGCTAATAAGCATCTGAGGCCAGATTTGAACTTAGGAAGAGGAGTCATCCTGACTTCAAGCCTGCAACTCTATCCACTGCACCACCTAGCTGGGCTCAAATCCTTGCTTTGTTACATACTAGATGTGTGATCTTGAGCAAGATATTTACAGTTGCAACTCTAAAATAAGTTGTCTATGTTTATCTCTGAGTTTCCTACTAATTTGAAATCCATGACTATGACCATGGTCTAAGAAATAAAGCTTTTCTTCAGTGTCCTCCTTCCTCATTCTTTGGTGCAGTTCCTCGAGGCCTGTATACCAGGGTCCTCATGCTGTCCCATTGTTGTCCAGTGGCCTCCTACTTAGATATGCCTTTCCTGTTAGGTGCTTCATGTTTTGAGCAAATTTCCAACATTATCTATACTATCTGTCCAAAAATCAACTCTCCTGTGTCTTACGCCTTCACAAATATTCTCTTTGCTAGGGAATTAATGAATGCTAATGTTAACTGAAATAAAATGAATTTCTATTGCTTTTCATTCATTTATTCTATTTATTTGTTGTTGTTGTTGTTGTTGCTTGTCCTTCATTCTCAAAGAGGACCATGATATCAGGAAAGTGATGCCATGACTTGCAAGTGAATTTGATTTAGGTGAGGAAGGTCTATTCATTTATTAATTTAACAAATACTGACTGAGCACCTACCCTATGCATACTCACTGTGTGGTTACAAAAAAGTGTAACAACTTGTTAAGGAGTTTATAGTCAAAATAGGTAGATTAGATGTTTATGGAACTACAAAATCATCCAGATGTACAAATTTAATCTCCACCATCCTACACAGGAGCATAGAAGAATAATTTCACACCATGCCAAGGTAAGGAATGTGTGTACAAATGGAGTGTGGTGATCTCTAAAAAGTAGAAAAGTGGAGCCTAATTTTGCCACCTAGGCAAGGCTTGAGAAATAGGTGAAAATGGCATTAGGACAGAATATCTCCATGTTACTTTCCAACTTCCAAGGCCTTCCAGTGTATTATCCCTATTTCCCAATCTGTCCCTGTAGCCTCTTCCCAATAAAAGCTTGCTAATCTCATAAACTAATTCCAATGAATGTGTTGAGGTGAACTGTGGCTTATTACGTTATTAGTCTATGAGATATTTATGTTTGAATTAGGAATCATGGCAATCAATACCTCAATCAAAAGGAACTTATCAGTCAGGCCATTCTTTTACTCAAACCCTCCAATGGTTTTCCATTACCTAAAGAATAAAACTCAAGCTTTTAGCCTGGGCACTTAAGCACCCTGGGCTATATGGCTCCAATTTACTTTTTTCAAAATCATGTCACACAATGTACCATGGCTCTCGCCAAAATGGATTACTACTTGTTCCCTAAAAATGTACTTTCTCACTCCCATGTTTTTTCTTACATTATTCCTTATTCTTAGAACTCTCTTCCTTCCACCCTGTTTCCCAAGATTTGTATATTGAAAATCTACTTATCTGTCAAGGTCCACTTAAATTTCCCTAATTTTCCTCAAAAAGAAAGGATTCATCCCTCTCTGGGCCCCTGTAGGCAGCTGTACTATAGGATAGATAGATAGATAGATAGATATAGATAGATAGATAGATAGATAGATAGATAGATAGATAGATAGATAGATAGATAGATAGATAGACAGATAGACATAGAACATTTATTAAATGTTTGCTATGTGTCAGGCACTGTCATGGGCTGGGAGGCGGGATACAAAAACAAGCAAGCAAGAGAGTTCTTGTTTTCAAGAAACTTACATTCTAATTGAGAAAGACAACACATAAAATGGAGCTGAATAGAAGGGGCTAAAGTTGGAGATGGCCAGCAGATGTTGTAGAGGCCAAGTTTAAGTGGAAGTAAACCTATCAGAGCCCAGCATCCAAAGGGCAAAGTCAAAGATTCCAGTGAGAAAGAGATGAGGATTAGGATCAGTGTGCAGGCAGCATGGCATGGAGAAAGGGCTGGAATGTGAAATTTGCACTGGGATTCTGGAATTCTGACTGCTGCTGACTATCTGTGTGACACTAGATGAGTCACTTAGCCTAAACAAACCTGAGACTCAAACCTCAAATTTTTTGGCAACCTCTTCTGCTTTTTTTGTTTCTTTTGCTGAGTATAGGCGGACTTTGCCACAGACTTGGGAGTTCTGGAACCATTTAGAGCCATGACTGACTGACCACTTTCTCCAACTACACCATACTTAGAGATGACCACTCACAGGGGGATGAACCCAAGCCATGCCTTGGCTTATCTGAAGATCTGAACTTGGAAGAGCTTTCAAAAAGTGCAGAGCTAGGTGGATGCGAAATGCCTGTTTAGTAGTTCTGGGAAGTTTTTCATATTATCATGTTTTAAGTATCATCCTCCTGGTATAGTATTACAGAAGTATGATATTACTGTTTCACGTTTTAAGTCAGAGGTGGGGAACCTGCAGCCTCAAGGCCACAAGTGAGTCCACGTTTTACAGAACAAATCCTTTTATTAAGGGGATTCAGTCAAAAGGCCACACTTGAGGACTTACAGAGCCACAGGTTCCCCACCAGGGTTTTAAGTCTTTGTCAGTGAGTGTTTGTAAGTCTTTTGCATTTTAAGCATTTCTTTTAGAGGTAGAGGAATAAATCTACTTTGTATATTGGTTACCTTCCTATAAGGGATCCTGTAAATTCCCTTTAAAGAGACCCTAGACATGAGTCAAACCTAAGCTTTGTTTAAGTGTTTGTCTCTAGGGATCTGCTTTGGGATGGAGGTACAATGAATAAGAGACAATGAGAAAAAGTCTGAGCCCTCTCTTTAGAGGCCAGGCTTTCCGAGGACTAAACCCAACGTTACGTGAGCCAAGGGCTGTGACCTCTTAGGGGAAATAAATGGGCACCCTGTGGCAGCAAGTCTTTTACTTTTGTCAAATAGTTTCTATATCCCAGATGATATAAATCTCTAATTGTAGATGATCAGATGGATAGAAGCATTTGAGGAGCAGATTTTATTCCCCACCCCACCCCCACACAAAAATCCAG
The DNA here is from genome assembly GCF_900497805.2 of Vombatus ursinus. Taxonomy (NCBI): domain Eukaryota; kingdom Metazoa; phylum Chordata; class Mammalia; order Diprotodontia; family Vombatidae; genus Vombatus; species Vombatus ursinus. Next base: position 74,279,688 of record NW_020954569.1, on the reverse strand, counting down.
ATCATATCAGTCAATCTTGATCTATAAATAGCCCCTAATACTTGACTATGAGACCTTTGCCCATCACAGAACAGTGACCAGCATTAGTGATTGCCAGCATAGTGATATGACAGACAAGGATCCCTTCTTGTTCAGGGCACATGGAATCACAAAAGCAGAGAAAAGAATAAAATACAATCTTCTTTAACTTTTCAATTTACTCAACCTTTGGGTGCCTAGTTAAAATGCCTATCTTGGCAGCTTATTGGCTCTCTATAAACTACTGATCACTCTTTATTTGTGATACTAAGCTCCTTAGATGAAAATCCAGTCTATTGTACTGTCCCTATGCTATTAAAATCCCTTTTAGCATGGTTCTTATGCTGCATTCACCAAAATGTTACATGTGCAGTCATTTTCAATGAGTCATTTATTTAATTCATCAATAATTTTTTCCCCTTCGCTTTGGGTGAAAAGCAAGCTAATCAGTGATGTGTCTCAGATGTTCCAGTGCTCCCATATATTATGTTGGTTGCACTCCAGAGTCACATTTGAATTTAAAGAAAGAGTGTGAGTCACTTCTTCTTTAATAGTATTTGTTCTCTTTTACATTTAGCAGTGCTGTTCTCAGAGCAGGTACGGAGCCAACATTTTCAGCCCTATTACCATCCTCAACTCTCGAAGAAGACAAATGAGTTATAATGGCAACTGTGTATGTCTTATTTAAGAAGTGCTTCAGGAAATGAAGAAAAACAAGAAAGAGAGAAAGAAAGAAGGAAAGAAGGAAAGAGAGAGGGAGGGAGAGAGAGTGGAAGGAAGGAAGAAAGCAAGGAAGAGGAGGGAGGGAAAGAGGAAGGGAAGAAGGGAGGAGGGAGGGAAAGATGAAGAAGGAAAAGAGAAAGAGAAAGAAGAAAGAATGAGAAAGAAAAAAAGAAATAAAGAAAAGAAATCATGTCTCAATTTTTCTAAGTTTGCCTTCTAAGTGAAACTCTGGATATAATGATAGTGTCATATTCAGCTAGGGGACTAATCACAAAAATTCAAGAATATCAAAGCCATTTTCTAAAACCCCCCCAGAAAGTCAGACAGGAGTTGTTGGATTTTAGAAATAAGGAACCCAGATTCAACTCAAGTGAAAGTTTTACCACTTATACAGAGCTCTTCTAGCCTTATGTAATCTTTTAATGTTTTGGAGTTTCCCCTCTACATAGTTTTTACTCAAGAATAGTTCTTACTCATATTTGTTATAGAAACTAGAATCAATTTCTTGTTTTATTCATGTCACAAGACAGCAAAAAGACTCTTAAATTTGGATTCAGGGGATCTGGGCTCAAATTCTCCCTCTGATACTAGCCATATAACCTTGGTCAATTCACTTCACCTTTCCAAACTATAGTTTACTCCCTGGTAAAATGAAGGGTTTGATTAAATGGCCTCTAAGGTCGCGTCCAGCTCTAAATCCATGATCCTACTAAATACTTCTTTGGGACTTCCTCATAAGATGGCTGACCACCCAGTTCCCATATACTTACTGCAGTGAAACCCTGAAGTTAATATCAGATTGAATAATGATAATGATCTGATGTAAGTATGGAAATGCTCTATCTTTTTCAGTAGGTTCAGAATTTTTTAAAAAGAAAAAAAAACTTATTTTCACAGAATGGACCTAAGTTTGTCACACAAGAGATCATTATGAGCAAGAAGTGCTTGAAACAGGTTTACTGTGGAAGTATTTTTGTGTCTGTGTGTGTGTACTATGATCCATATAGAAACATGGTCAGATGATCCTATAAAACTCCACTAATTAGGAACTTCTTATAATTAAGACTGGCCGAGTGACATTTTCTTATTAATGTACTTTCAATAGATAATGTACATGAGTCATCTGAACAAGAGTCTAGGTTTGAGATGCTGAAAAGAAAGTGTTTTCAAATATTCTCCAGCCTGTCATTAGTATGCTCCAAATGGTAGTTACTCTGTTGATTATGATGATTCTGGCTTAACTGATTATTTCTCTCAATGGTACTAGGCTATGGATTTTGCTGATGGCTTGGTGGGAATATTTCTTCCACAAGTATAGGTCACAGCCTTTCTCCAATTTAGTAAATGGCCTTCAAGAGGTACTTGGGCCAAAATATTCATCATCCTTCCTCTAACCATTTGATAAACCTCCCTCAGTTTAGGTAGTCTGGTCCTTAGATAGCAGATATAGCCTTTCACTGGGTTTCTACCAGTAGCCCATCCAGCTAAGTACAAAAGGCCAGAGCTCCAACTACACTAAAATAGTCTTTTAGAACCCAATGGTCATTTCATGCCTCTCTCTTTCTCTTCTCTCTTTCTCTTGCTTTTTCCCTCCCACTCCTTTCTTTCTCTCACTTCCACTCTCTCTCTCTCTTTCTTTTTATCTATCTCTCCCTTTCTCTTCCTCTGTCTTTCTCTTTCTTTTTCTCTCTGTCTCTGTCTTCCTCCCTCCCCCCCTTCCTCATCTCTCTTTCTCCCCTCCCTTCCTCCCCTCCTCCTCTATCTCATCTCCCATGAAGAGGAAAAGGCTCCTACCCTCAGTAGCAATGCTACAGGAGGCTTTTCCAATAGGCCAGACCTGCACAACATAGCCGACCAAAGGGTTTAGGGGGGAGGAGTGGGGACGCCTGAAAAATGTAGGGTTGCCACTTCGCACTCACTCCTTTTGTCACATGACCCGCGGCAGCCAACCATCGTCAGATTGTCCCTAGTTTAACCTATCTGGGGCCTGAGGAAGTTTAGCCTATTTTAATTTTGGCCTCTACCTACTGTCCGGTTGTGCAGGTCTGCAATAGGCACATAAGCTACCTAGCCAACCCTGAGCCCAAGCCTTAGATTCCCAGCTTCTTTTTCTGCTTATGTTTCTTTACCTGAGGACAGGTGACCAAACAGTGATGCTGAGATGAGTATTTCCAGCTTTGGAGGCAAATTTGATCTGTGAGTTCAAAAGATCTGGCCTGCCTAGTTACCTCAGAGCTGAAGGAAAGCAGGATGAGGTTTCTGCCACTGCTTCTTTCTTGGAGAAGACAACCATGAAGGGATAATGATCTAAAATCTTGATCTGGCTCAGTAGAAGACATAGACCTTCTGAAGGAGTTGTTTGGATGGTGCAAAGCTGAGGACAAGGTGAAAAGTCTGTTTGACAATCCTAATAAATGTTTCATGTTTTAATAATCTCCGAGGAAAAGTTCAATAGGAAGGCCTGACAATTCCTCACTATGCAACCCTGGGCAAGTCACTTAATCTCTGTTTGCTTTAGTTTTCTCATCTGTAAAATGGGAATAATAATGCCTATCTTCCAGGGTTATTGTGAGAATAATATTTGTAAAGAACTTTGCAAGTCTTAAAGTGTGTATAAATCATAGTTATTATTAATTACATATATATATGCACATATATATACATATATACACATATATGAGGGTGTGGGTATGTGTATATATATATATATGTATATATGTATGTATGTGTGTATAGCAGGCCTGCACAATCTCCAGCCTGCCAAAGGATTTCAGGCAGCCCGTGAAAAATGTAAAGGAAAACATTCTCTACTTTCTCACGGCCCACCTGAAATCCTTTGTTGTGCTACAAGCGGCCCATGGGCTACAGGTTGTGCAGGCCTGGTGTATAGGTATATTTAAGTTGGATATGGGAGAAAATAAAGAAACAAGCTAGATAAGGCAGTTTAATATTCACTACACAGGAGAGCCTTTGCATTTTGTGCCGCAGTCTTTCCCAGTGATGATGATTGCTTGTTTTCACAAGGCCTGGTGATATGAAATCACTTACCAAAGTTAGAAATCCAGCGGATGACTCACATTTGCCTGTATAACACCAAACAAATATTAATTCTATCTACTTTACTCTGAGGAAATAAGTTGTGGGGGTTATGCCCAGAGGAGATAGGGAGTCCTAGAAACCAAATCCTCCCTCCCTCAACCCCAAATAACCAGTTTTTTCCTCTTTCCTTGTACCAACTGAATATTCCTCTGTCTTAACAAGATACAGTACCCCCAAAAATGTTAAAGCTGCCAGCCATTCACTATATTGTTAATTGCTTTAACTAAATCCACACCTAATTGAGAAAAGGAAGCAAAGATAGATAAAAGACAAAGAAGATATCTGGGTTAACAAAAGTCTGATTCCTACATTTTCCTCTCTTTGGTTCTCCAAATGAATAAACTCACAGAATTTCAAGGTTGAAAGAGATCTTAGGTCTTCTAGTTTAGCCTTTACTTAGTGCATAATCCTCTCTACAGAATCTTGGATAAATGGTCATCTAGCTTTCCCTTGAAGACTTCCAGGGAGGGAGAACTCAGTAACTTCAGATGTTGCCCATTCCTCTTTGGAAGAGCTCAAATTACTAGGAAGTTTCCCCTTAGAAGGCATTGACCTTACCTTTCTTTAATTTCCATTCTGTCCTTTGGAGCCAAGCAAAAAAATTCTAAACTTTATTCCACATAACTCAAAGAAAACTATTATGCTTCTCTCAGTCTTCTCTTCTTTAAGCTAAATAGCCTTAATACCTTCAACAGATCCTCCTTTGGCAGAGGCCACAGGCTAATCACCATCCTAGTTGCCTTCCCCCAGCCCCTCAAGATGTTCTCCAGCTTACCAGGGTCCTTCCTAAAGTATGGTACCCAGAACAGAGTATGTGAGACCACCGTTGTCATCCTTCTCAAAGAGGACCAAAATGTCATCAATATGTTAGAGTCAAGTTACAATGTATCCGACTGTGGCTGATCAGACCAAAACAAGCTTGCAATGCTCTACCACAGGTTGGTCACAAATAGTCCTTGTGAACATTTGGGGTGGATTCTCTAAATTTGCGCATCTCTCATTTCATATGGTCGAATAAGGGCACAATTCAGAAAAAAAAGACTCTTGCCTCCCTCATTCTACACACTATGCCTACCTTAATATGGACAAAGATAACATTAGCTATTTGGGCTGCAACATCACCCTTCTTACAAGTCCACTGATCCCTCTAGATCTTTTCACACAAAACGCAATTGGGCATACCTTTCCAATACTAAGGAAGTTCATGCTTCTTTTTTTTTTTTTTGGCTAAGCAATGGGGTTAAGTGACTTGCCCAGGGTCACACAGCTAGCAAGTATTATATGTCTGAGGTCAGATTTGAACTCAGGTTCTCCCAAATCCAGGGCCAGTGCTCTACCCACTACGCTACCTAGTTACCCTGGATGTTCATGCTTTTGAACTTGTGTAGGACTTTACATTTATCTCTGCTCATTTCCCTAATGCATTTGGTCCTTTGTTCTAACCTCTCAAGATTTTTTTAGATCCTGTCATCTACTATATTAGCTACCCCTCCTCCCTTTTTGTTATTCCTTCTTTTTCATTTTTATTAGGGGTGATTGCAGATTCTTCTGTTACTGGAGTGCTAGGGATGTCATTTTTTCTATGCAATAAACATAAACCAATGTTGATATTTAGAGACTCATCTATAAACTGTAACTCTGGAGGAGAAATCAGTCTCATAAGAAACCTACTACTTAGACGACATCGGTAAATTTGGGTTTTCTACCTAAATAAATTAGTTGCATTAGCAAAGATGCCTACTATTATCAGACTCTGTTTAGGAGTCTTTGGCACTAGAGAACCACTGCACTAAATGTTTCTTGAGGGTGTAAAGGGGTACCCTACATGACTCTTAGAGTGTGTGCGAAAATTTTCTCTCTTTTTAAATATTTTTTTCAATTACATATAAAATTGTTTAACATTCATTTTTTAGAATTTTGAGTTATAAATTCTTTCCTCCCCTCCCTTCCCCTCTCATTGAGAAGGCAAGCAATTTGATATAGGTTATACATGTGCAGTCATGCAAACATATTTCTATAGATAATGTGTTTCTCAAAGCGAATTCTGCACCAGGGTTGATTGGTTGGTTGGTTTTGCCTTAAAATCTTGTTCTCTCAATCATCCAAGTCTTACAAAATGAAGCATAACCAGGACTACTTTTTTTAGATTGCTCATTTTTAGTCCATACATAATGTGTGAATCATGGCTAAGTCCTTGGCTCGCTTCAAAAACTGTCCTCATTATCTTTTTTCCCCAAACCGTTGCTTCTTCCTAATTTCTCTATTACTATTGAGGGTACCACCATTCCCCTAGTTACCCAGGCTCACAGTATGGGTGTCATTCTCCACTCTTCACTTGCACTGTTCCCCCCATCTCACCCCACATCCGATCAGTTGTCAAATCTTACCATTTCTCCCTTCATACAATCTCTCAATTCCACCCCTTCCCTCTCCTGATACTGCCACCACCTGGTACAGGTCTGCATCACCTCACACCTTGACTATTTACATAACCTGCTGATTGGTCTCTGCCTCAAGTGTCTTCCTATCCAGGCCAGCTTTCTCTCAGCTGTCAAACTGATCTTCCTGTAGCACAGATCTGACCGTGCTACTCCCCCTATTCAATACACTCCAGGGGCTCCCTATCCCCTCCAGGATCAAATAGAAGATCCTCTGGCACTTAAAATCCTTCAAAATCTAGCTCTTTCTTGCCTTTCCAGTATTGTTGCTTCTTATTTCCTTCCAGTAACACTGATTTCCTTGCAGAAAACCTCAAAAAATGGTTTTTCAATCTCTTTTCTTTTCAATCTCTTGCCTAGGGCATTTTCACTGACTATCTCCCTTGCCTGGAATTCTCCCACTCTTCATCTCTGCCTCCTAGCTTTCCTGGCTTCCTTCAAGTCCCAATTAAAGTCCTGCTTTTCTTTCTTTTTTTATTAATTTATTTTGACTTATCAATAATCACTTCCATATGCTTTTGAGTTTAAAATTTTTCTCCCCCTTCCTCCCCACCACCCTCCCCAAGACGGTGCACAATCTGATATAAGCTATACATTTACATTCATATTAAACATATTTTCGCATTAGTGATGTTGTAAGTAAAAATTAAAACCAATAGAAGGAACCATCAGAAAGAGGAAACAAAACTCAACAGAAGAGAAAAAAATAGCAATTCGATTTCCATAGTTATTTCTTTGGATGTGGATAGCATTTTCCATCACAAGGCCTCTGGAGATGTCTTAGATCCTTGTAATGCCAGGAAGGGTTAAGTTTATTAATATTAGTGATCACACAAAGTGGCTGTTATTGTGTACAATGTTCTCTTGGTTCTGCTCACTTCCCTCAGCATCAGACCATACAAGTCTTTCCAGGTTTTTCTGAAGTCAACCTGTTCATCATTTCTTATAGCACAATAGTATTTCCATCACATTCATATACCACAACTTGCTCAACCATTCCCCAATTGATAGGCATCCTCTCAATTTCCAATTCTTTGCCACCACAAAAAGAGCTGCTATGAATATTTTTGTACATGTAGGTCCTTTTCCCGTTTGTGTGATCTCTTTGGGATATAGCCCTAGAAGTGCTATTGCTGGGTCAAAGGGTATGAACATTTTTATAGCCCTTTGACCTCAGTTCCAGATTGCTCTCCAAAATGGTTGGATCATTTCACAACTCTACCAACAATGCATTAGTGTTCCAATTTTCCCACATCTTCTCCAACATTTATCATTTTCCTGTTTTGTCATGTTGGCTATTCTGATAGGTGTGATGTGGTACCTCAGAGATGTTTTGATTCGCATTTCTCAAATCAATAGTGATTTAGAGCATTTTTTCATATGACTATAGATGGCTTTAATTTCTTCATCTGAGAACTGTCTGTTCATATCCTTTGACCATTTATCAATTGGGGAATGGCTTGTATTCTTATAAATTTGACTTAATTTTCTATATATTTTAGAAATGAGGCCCTTATCAGAGAAACTGGTTGTAAAAATTCTTTCCCAATTTTCTACCTTCCTTTTAATCTTAGTTGCATTGGCTTTGCTTGTGCAAAAACTTTTAAATTTAATGTAATCAAAATTATCTATTTTGCTTTTTGTAATGTTCTCTATCTCCTGTTTGGTCATGAATTCTTCTGTTCTCCATAGATCTGACAGGTAAACTATTCCTTGCTCTCCCAGCTTACTTATAGTATCAGCCTTTATATCTAAATCATGAACCCATTTTGACTTTATTTTGGTATATGGTGTGAGATTTTGGTCTATGCCTAGTTTCTGCCATACTCTTTTTCAGTTTTCCCAGCAGTTTTTTTTTCAAAGAGTGGGTTCTTATTCCAGAAGCTGGGGTGTTTGGGTTTATCAAATAAGAGATTACTATAGTCATTGACTACTGTATCTTGCATATTTAACCTATTCCACTGATCCACCACTCTATTTCTTAGCCAGTACCAAGCAGTTTTGATGATTGCTGCTTTATAATACAATTTAAGATCTGGAATGGCTAGGCCACCTTCCCCTGCATTTCTTTTCATTAGTTCTCTTGATATTCTGGATCTTTTGTTCTTCCAAATGAATCTTGTTAATATTTTTTCTATCTCTATAAAATAATTTTTTGGTAGTTTGATTCATATGGCACTGAATAAGTAAATTAGATTAGGTAGAATTGTCATTTTTATTATATTAGCTCAGCCTACGCATGAGCAACTGATGTTTTTCCACTTATTTAGATCTGACTTTATTTGCGTGAAAAGTGTTTTATAATCATGTTCATAGGGTTCCTGGGTTTGTTTCGGGACGTAGACTCCTAAATATTTTATAATGTTTACAGTAAGTTTAAATGGAATTTCTCTTTCTATCTCTTGCTGTTGGGCTTTATTGGTAATATATAGAAATGCCGATGATTTATGTGGGTTTATTTTATAGCCTGCAACTTTGCTAAAGTTGTTTATTTCAAGTAGTTTTTGACTTGATTCTCTGGGATTCTCTAAATATAACATCATGTCATCTTCTTTGTTTCTTCTTTGCCTATTCTAATACCTTCAATGTCTTTTTCTTCTCTTATTGCTAAAGCTAATGTTTCCAGTATGATGTTGAATAACAGATAACAGTGGTGATAATGGACATCCTTGTTTCACCCCCGATATTATTGGAAATGCTTCTAGCTTGTCCCCATTACGTATTATGCCTGCTGAAAGTTTTAGATAGATGCTATTTATTACTTTAAGGAAGACTCCATTTATACCTATGCTCTCTAGTGTTTTTAATAGGAATGGGTGTTGTATTTTTTCAAAAGCTTTTTCTGCATCTATTGAGATGATCATGTGGTTTCTGTTACTTTTGGTGTTGACATGATGAATTATGCTGATAGTTTTCCTTATATTGAACCAGCCCTGCATTCCTGGTATAAATCCTACCTGGTCCTAGTGTATTCTTCTTGTGGTAAGTTGCTGTAATCTATTTGCTAATATTTTGTTTAAAATTTTTATATCTATATTCATTAGAGAAATTGGTCTATAATTTTCTTTCTCTGTTTTGACTCTTCCTGGTTTAGGTATCAGCACCATATTTGTATCATAAAAAGAATTTGGTAAGATTCCTTCTTCACCTATTTTACCAAATAGTCTATACATTATTGGCATTAATTGCTCTTTAAATGTTTGATAGAATTCCCATGTAAATTCATCTATCCCTGGAGATTTTTTCCTAGGGAGTTCATCAATGGCTTGTTCAATTTCTTTTTCTGAGATGGGGTTATTTAAGTATTTTACTTCTTCTTCTGTTAATCTGGGCAATTTATATTTTTGTAAATATGTATCCTTTTCACTAAGATTGTCAAATTTGTTGGCATATAGTTGGGCAAAATAATTACTAATTGTTGTTTTAATTTCCTCTTCCTTGGTGGTAGTTTCACCCTTTTCATTCTTGATACTAGTAATTTGTTTATCTTCTTCCTTTTTTTAAAATTAGATTAACCAAAGGTTTATCTATTTTATTGGCTTTTTCATAAAATCAGCTCTTAGTTTTATTTATTAGTTCAATAGTTTTCTTAATTTCAATTTTCTTAATTTTTCCTTTGGTTTTCAATATTTCTAATTTGGTGTTTAATTGAGGATTTTTATTTTGTTCTTTTTCTAGTTTCTTTAGTTGTATGCCCAATTCATTGATCTCCTCTTTTTCTACTTTATTTATATAAGCATTTAGAGATATAAAACTTCCCCTAAAAACTGCTTTTGCTGCATCCCATAAGTTTTGGTGTGTTGTCTCATTATTGTCATTCTCTTGAATGAAATTATTGATTGTTTCTATGAATTGTTGTTTGACCCAATCATTTTTTAGGATTAGATTATTTAGTTTCCAACTATCTTTTAGTCTATCTTTCCATGGCCCTTTATTACATATAATTTTTATTGCATCATGATCTGAAAAGGATGCTTTTAATATTTCTGCCTTTCAGCATTGGATTGTGAGGTTTTTACGCCCTAGCACATGGTCAATTTTTGTGTATGTGCCATGTACTGCCAAGAAAAAAGTATATTCCTTTCTATCGCCATTCAGTTTTCTCCAGAGGTCTATCATACCTAACTTTTCTAATGTTCTATTCACCTCCTTAACTTCTTTCTTGTTTATTTTGTGGTTAGATTTATCTAGTTCAGAGAGGGGGAGGTTGAGGTCCCCCACTAGTATAGTTTTGTTGTCTGTTTCTTCCTGTAACCCCTGAATTTCTCCTCTAAGAATTTGGATGCTATACCATTTGGTGCACATGTGTTTAGTAATGATATTACTTCATTGTCTATGGTGCCTTTTAGCAGGATGTAGTTTCCTTCCTTATCTCTTTTGATAAGATCTATTTTTGTTTTTGCTTTGTCTGAGATCAGGATTGCTACCCCTGCTTTTTTTACTTCAGCTGAAGCATAATATATTTTGCTCCAGCCTTTTACCTTTACCCTGTATGTGTCACTCTTTTTCAAATGTGTTTCTTGTAAACAACATATTGTAGGATTATGGTTTTTAATCCACTCTGCTATATGCTTCTGTTTTATGGGAGAGTTCATCCCATTCACATTCACAGTTATGATTACTATCTGGGTCTTTTTCTCCACCCTTTCTTCCCCCCTGTTTATGCTTTTCTTTCTCCTTTCTCCTTTCCCCCCCTCACTAGTGTTTTGCTTTTGACCACCACCTCCTTCAGTCCCACCTCTTTTCTATTATCCCTTTCCCTTTTCTTCCCCTTTACCCTTACTGCTTCTTCCCTCCCTTCTATCCCCCCTCCCTTTTCTTTCCCCTTTTCCCTCCTACTGCCTATAGTGCAAATTAGATTTCTATACCTAGCTGATTATGTTATTCCCTTCTTGAGCCAAATCTGATGAGAGTAAGGTTCAAACAATGCTCATCCCCCTCCCTTCTTTACCTCTGTTCTAACAGGTTTTTGTGTCTTTTCCTGTAATGTAATTTACTCTTGTCTACCTCCTCCTTTCTCAGTACATTTTCTTAGCTCAGACTAATCCACTTACTTGGATCCATTTAATCCACTTGATTAATTTTTTTTTATCATTACATTAAAGTGAACTTATATCCACCCCCTTTATGTATATTCCTTTAACATGGTATAATAACAATACAGTTCTCAAGAGTTGCAAGTGTCATTTTCCCTTGTAGGGATGTAAACATTTTGCCCCTATTAACAACATATTGTATCTTTCTGTCCCATTTACCTTTTTATGTCTCTCTTGAATCCTGTATTTGAAGATCAAATTTTTTGTTGAGCTCTGGTCTTTTTATCAGGAAGGTTTGGAAGTCCCCTATTTCGTTGAATGTCCATCTCCTTCCCTGAAAAATCATGCTCATTTTTTCTGGGTAGTTAATTCTTGACTGCATTCCAAGCTCCTTTGCCTTAGGGAATACCATGTTCCATGCCCTACAGTCTTTTAATGTAGAGGCTTCAAGGTCCTGTGTAATCCTGACTGTGGTTCCATGATATTTAAATTGTTTCTTTCTGGCTGCTTGCAGTAGTTTCTCTTTAATCTGGTAATTTTGGAATTTAGCTATTATATTCCTTGGTGTTTTCAATTTGGGATCTCTTTCAGGTGGGAAGCAGTGGATTCTTTCTATAGTTATTTTACCTTCTGGATCTAGGACTTCAGGGCAGTTTTCCTTTATGATTTCCTGAAGGATATTGTCCAGGCTCTTTTTTTTCATCATGATTTTCAGGTAGGCCTATAATTTTTAAATTGTCTCTCCTGGATCGATTTTCCAGGTCAGTTGTTTTACCCATGAGGTATTTTATGTTTTCATCTATTTTTTCATTTTTTTTGGTTTCTGTTTGACTGATTCTTGCTCTCTCATAGAGTCACTAGTTTCCATTTGTTCAATTCTAATTTTTAACGTATTGTTTTCTTCTGTTAGATTTTGTACTTTCTTCTCTAATTGGTCAATTGTATTTTTAATGGATTTGTTTTCTTCAGTGTACTTTTTTTCCAGTTGGCCAATTGTACTTTTTAAGGACTCTTCTACCTCTCTCATTTGACTTTTAAAATCCTTCTTGAGCTCTTCTAAGAAGGCTTTTTGGGCTTCAGACCAGTTCATATTCCCTTTTTATGTTGCAGATGTGGGTTTGATGACAATGCTGTCCTCTTCAGAATTTCTGTCTTGGTCTTCACTCTTCTCATAATATGAATCTATTGTACATTTCTTTTTACTCATGGTGTTTCTTTATTCCCTGGCCTTTAAAGAGATTATGCTCTCCTGCAGGAGAGCAGAGGGAACTTACCCAAACTTCTCATGTTGGGAGCCTAGGTCTTGGTCACTGGCTTTGTGTGCTGGGGACTCTTATGTTGGCAATTGGAGGCTATAGGGTTCTGGCAGCTTACCTGGTGTTGGGCTGGAATCAGCAAGTCTGGGACTTTCAGGCAAATCTAGGTGGCCTGCTTTTCCTTTCCTTTAGCTTTGTTTAGCTCCTTTTAGATGGATGCTACTGGGTGTTTATCTGCCTGGAGCCCCTTGCAGTGCTGCCTCCCTTAACTCTGTTGAGGCACTGGAAGACTCCTTTGTTGTAGAATGCCAAGGCACCTGGTAGTTTTCTGAGCTGGTTTCCATTGGTACCCACACCCTCACTGAGGCACTCAGAGCTCCAGCTGTTGGTGTTTGCCTGCTCAACCACCTGGGCTTCAGGATCTCCTCCTGTTTGGCAGTTGGAGGTGGTAGGGTTCTGACAGCTTACCTGGTGTTGGACTGGAATCAACAAGGCTGGAACTTTTGGGCAACTCTAGGTTGCTTTCTTCAGCTCCTTTCAGATGAATGCTGCAGGGTGCTTATCCACCTGGGGCCCTTTGTAGTGCTGCTTCCCTTACTTTTGCTGAGGCACTGGGAGACCCATTTGCTGTAAAATGCTGAGGCACCAGAATCTCCTTCTGGTGTGCTAAAGTGGTCTTTCCACTAGCTGGCTAGGCAACTCCCAGTTCTGTACTGCTCCCCTTTCCCTAGGGTAAGAGGGGCCTTTCCTGTTAATCCCTCTAGCTACCTGGGCTACTGCACTGCTGCATCCTGTCTTTCTTCTGGTTCAGCTGTTCCAGGGTTTTTTCTGGGGTGATATTTTCTAGGTTTTCAGAGGTTGATAGGGGAGGGTGAGAGTGACTACTCTGCCATCTTGGCTCCCGGAACCCTGCTTTTCTTTCAAGAAGCCTTTCCCTGTCCTCCTTAATGTCAGTGCCTTCCTTCTGACATGTTCCCAGTTTATCCTGTGTATAGCTTGTTTGACTATAATGGTTTGTAGGTTGTCACTCCCATTAGATTGAATTCCTTGAGAGAAGCTGTTACTTTTGGCCTTTCTTTGGACCTGCTTACCACAATGCTTGGCAAACAGTAGGCATTTAATAAATGCTGGTTGACTGACTACAAAAGACTTCCCCTTCTTCATTTTTCCAAATTCTATCTATACTTCAAGAAACACCTTCAATACATCTCAAAATTGTCTCTTCTGTAAAACCTTCCTTGATCAATTAATCAACAAGCACTTATTAAGATTCCTTCTTCCTTACTCTACCTTCCATACATCTCCACATTTTTCAAGAGTAATTAGCTAAGTATCACTCCTTCAAATCCTCCTGTAGACACTTATTTGCTGTGTGACACTGGAAAAATCACTTAAGCTCTCTATGCCTCAGTTTCCTCAACTGTAAAATGGAGATAATAAGACCTATCTCACAAGACCATCAAATGAATTAACATATGAAAAGTTCTTTGCAAACCTTAAAAGTCCTATATAAATGCTTGTTGTTACTATTATTTTAATAGTCATAATAATAACAATAATAATAAATACCTGACAGAATTGTTGTGAGGAACAAATACAATATTTGTAATGTGCTTAGTACAGTACCTGGAGTCTAGTTGGTGCCTAATAAATACTTGTTTCCTTTCCCCTTACTCATCTATATTTATTTCCTTACTAACCACTCACAGTGATTCTGTGTTATCAGATTATCACAGAATCTCAAACTCAAGAGTTTAAAAGAAACCTCAGATGCCATTGAGTCCAGCCTTGACCTAAATGTAAATCCTCTTTAAAAATATCCCTGACCATTGGTCATTCACAGCCTTCTCTTGAAGACCTCCAGTGATAAATACTTACTAGCTTCTAGATACAGCTCATGCTACTTTTGAATGACTTTAATTCTCTAACTCCCTAAAATCTGGTTCCACTCCTACCACTTGACAGAAAGTGAGTCCTTAAAATGACTAGCCTAGCTCTCTACCTTAAGATTCTATTAGTCCTTGGGGCCCTCCTACAAGTTAACCTTGCTCCAGGCCCTAGAACAAATCCCATTGCAAGGTAAGGGAAAGGAAAGGACTCATAGATTGCTAAATTAGGCACATTTATGACTTGTATCCCATTCCCACTAGAATTCTAATATCTAGGCTCCTTCCTCATTTGTTATAGATTCCCAAAGTGAATGATAATGACCCCGGGGAGGGCACTGGAACAATCCAGGATGGCTGTAGTAGCCTTGGGTGCAATTGAGGGGCATTGAATAAAAATAAGAGGGTGATGGAAGCATAAGGAAAGAAGAAAAGATAAGCAAATTTTGAAAAAACTATTTGTATATGTTTCATCTGTCGTGTAACAGAGTTAAAGTTGTAGTGATTACATTATTTTCCAAATAAACACACAGAATGCAAGTTATGACTGATTAAGTTCACCAACAGGTCTCAACAAGCACCTGTTGGCAGGTGAGCTTGTTGCACATTGTCGGGAAGTCCAAGCATGCAGCAGCAGGAATATGTGCATGTAATGACTTGTTTGCAATACAATACTATATGGTTACATGACCCAATATTGCATCATCAAAATTTCAATGCAGGAAAAAACCCACAAATTTACAATGGATTATTAAATTTAAGATGCATCATTTAAAAAAATTTTATTTTTTTGAGATGATGCAAATTTAAAAAAAAAACATTAAAAGATTAAAGAAAGTAGCTTTCCAGGGAGGTGCTGAGTAATTTTCTTTTTGAAAAGGAGTCAGTAAGCCAAATAAGTTTGGAAACCTCTGATTAAGATCATGTCCCCAGTTTTATACCTAAAGTCCCCATAAGTGAGTCACATCTTGATCTCCATCTCATACTTTATTTTCACCTTGTCTCTGATCTACCTTTGTAAGAGGGATAGTTTTTCTTGAATCTAGATCCCTGCCCTAAATGCCAGTCCCTATGGTTAGATCCTGGATACCTGCTGCCATACTTGTTAGATACCAAAAGCAGCTTCCACTGTGGACCACTACTTTTAAGGTACCACCCAACTATTCTCATGCCATGCTCCTCTAGAATATCTCTTTGCTGCCCACTCTTAGAATGCATTCCTTGAGAGAAGCTATTGTTTTGAGGGTTCTCTGACATTGGCTACTTGACTGTCAACATCTGTCTACTTTCTGTAGCCATATTCCCTTGATGTCCCACCCCCAACAGTTTTACCTAAACATATTGAGTCATAACAGTTTGAGACAACAATAGAAAATGTTACCTGGTGAGATAATTTTTTTAAATTTCCTTTATTCCTATGCTCTCTAGTTTTTTTTTCTTTTGGGGGGGGTGAGGCAATTGGGGTTAAATGATTTGCCCAGAGTCACACAGCTAGTGAAGTGTTATGTGTCTGAGGACGGATTTGAACTCACGTCCTACTGACTCCAGGGCTGGTGCTGTATCCACTGCACCACCTAGCTGCTCTTGGTAAGATAACTTATTAAATGAACTATGCAAACATAGACTGGGATAGTGAATGAATGAATGAATGAATAAATGAAAAATTACCATGTGCCAAAAACTGAGCTAAGTACTAACTCTAATCTTAACCAGACTACCAGTAGAAAGAGGGAAGTGGGGAGGCAAATTAAGGATCTATCTCCAATTGGGAAAGAGAAAGAAGAAGAAGAAAAGGACATTAGCAGAAAGGATAGGGAGATGGGGAGATCCTAGTAGGAGGGAATTAGCAGGAGGACATGGGAAGGACTCCCAAATACTTTTCCATTCTTTGCTCTGTGTTACCCAATAGGATCTGAGGCGAATCATTCTCAGAAGTAACATCCACTCCAAGCTGTGAGTATACTCCAACATTATCATGGATCCTCTTCTCTCTATATACTCTCCTGTGGATTCAATGATTACATCTAAGGAGATGACTTCCAGATCTTTATATCCAGGCCTCTAGTACTGGATCACCATATACCTTTTGGATATCTTGACCTGGATGTCCTACAGGCATCACAAATTCAACATTTCCAAAACAGAACTCATTAACATTCCTTTCAAACCCAATGCTCTTCTGAACTTCCCTATTTCTGTTGAGGACACCACCATTCTACCAGCCACTCAGCTTTACAACTTCAACATCATCCTCAACTACTCATTCTCTCTCATCTCATATACCTAATCAATTATCACATCTTGTCGAATCTAGAAATAAAACCATCATAATTAACAAGTCCTTGGCAGGACCACTTGATCTGTTTTGGTAGTACCATCTATTCTCAAGGTCCTGGCCATACCTGATATGGCCTATCTGGGACTAGTACTGATATTTCATAAAAGTCCTCTATGATCTAGTCTCCTACCACACTGGACTTTTTATAGCCTTCATTTGCTTTGACCCACCAGTAATTAACACTGTCAGCTGTCCTTCCCTTCCCTTCTTTTTCCTTCCCTCACCTTCTCTTCTCTTCCCTCACTTTTCCTTCCCTTCCCTCTTTCCCTTTCCTTCCCTTCCCTCCTCTTCTCTCCCTTCCTCTTCACTTTCCTTTCCTTCCCTTCTCTTCCTTTCCATTCCCCTCCTTTCCTTTCCTTCACAGTCCCTTCCCTTCTCTTTTCTTCCCTTTCCTCACCTTCCCTTTCCTACCCTCTCCTTCTCTTCCCTTCCCTACACTACCCTCTCCTCTTCCCTTCCCTATACCATCTATCCTCTCCTTCCCTTCCCTTTCCTATGCTACCCTATCCTCTCCTTTCCTTCCTTTCTTTTTCCTTCTCTTCTCTACACTATTGATCTCAACTATCTCTACTCAGATAACTCCTAATTCTTTATTTTCAGGCCCTGATTTTTTTTTTTCTGCATTTCTTGTTGTCTGGTAGACATTTGACCCCATATGTCTTCTGAGCACCACAACTGACTGATCATAACTTTGATCCAGTAAATAAAAGAACATTTTAAATAAATATTACAGTAATAAACGTTTATAATTTCCAAACTAAATGAAGCAAATAGTATTCAAAATATAGAGTCTCTAGGAAAGGATACAAAAGAAATATGGTGTGATTCCTGTCCTAAGGGAGCCTCCAGTCTGATTGAAGTATTGTACACGTTAAAATAGTCATTTAATATTTGATTGATTTCTAACCAAAATGGAAGCCCAGAAATGTTTCATCTCCTGAGAAAACCCAGAAAAATCTTGATTGAGCATCCAGGGTTATTAAATATTTAGCTGAAAATGGGTCAAAATCTCAACTTCTTGCTTCTTTTAAACTGGGCTATTAACATCTTTCCAAGTTCAGCTCATCCTCTTAAGTATATAATATTTCCATTTCTCACTGATTCAATCCTCTCAGAGTTAGGAGGCAAAGCTTGGAGAGGAATATAAAAGTCTCCGACCTCCCAGTCTGGTTAGAATTTGGGACAGATGATTTATTTAGTTCTGAGATCAAGATAGATATTATAATATGGTGCAAATTAGAACGAAGATACTAAATAATTTACGCTAATGCTCTGAGTTATAAAGATAACTGCCTCACTTTGCAACTGATATAAATTAAGGGAATATATTTAAATGTATATTTTAATCAATCAAGAAGGCTCCGTCTGCCAGCCGGTGTCAGATGCTAATGCACACCCTCAATGAAACGGTCTATTTATTAACTAATGGAATGCCAAGTGTCTGGCAAGAGACACTGAGTCCCTGAATTCAGACACCGAAACAGCTATAATATAGTGTTCTGGTTGCCGAGTATACTCCACAATATGAATGCAGTGCTCTACACAACTGAGAAATACAATTTATTGCCAGATTATCACAAGCTATGAGGCTTAATGCTGCAATTTAGCCAAGCTGTGAGGTCTGTGATGAGACTAAGAGAAATAGAGTGTCAGAAGCAAAAAAGACTAAATGGAAGGAAACTAGCTACTAAGAAAGAGAAATGGCAAATCATTTGACTTCCCTTTGCCCCAGTCACCTATTATTGACCAGCTTTTGGATGGGGCAGAACACGCTATGAGATATCTTGATGAAGCTGAAGAAAAATATTTAGTGAAACCTTGGGGACAGCAGTGACTCCCATTAAGAAACCACTTCATAGTTTATAGCACCTTATATCTGGCACAACATGTAAGCCTCACAACAACCCTGGGATATAGTCAGGGTAGGTATAAGTCTCCCTGTTTTACAAATGGAGAAACTGAGGCACAGAACAATAAATTGTCCAGAGTCTCATAGCTAAATCCAAAGAGGATTTGAATCCACATTTTCTAACTCCAAGCTTCCAGTGTTCTTTCAGCTACAAAACTGAATATTAATTAATCAATTCACAGGATATCTACCTTAGAGGCCACATAGCACAATCCCTTTGTTATATAAATGAGGAGACCAAAGCCCAAAGGTAAATGACTACTCTAAAGTCCTGCAAGGAATAAGTAGCAGAGACATGAGGAGAAAAGGATACAGAAAAATCAAAGGAAGAATTAAGCAAAGCTACAGGTCACAGGAAATCTAGGAGATGGAGACTAAACAAAGAAATGGAAGGGCATTCATGGCTCAGACAGTATGAAAAGCATGAAAGGAAGAGACTGAGTGAGGGGAGCACAAGAATGAGAACAGCTCGAGAAATCCACAATCAGTGTCATTTCCCTACTAATCAAAATCCATTTTCTGAAGCTGTTTATTTTTCTGCTGTGACATCTCCCTCATTTGTCAGGGACAGAGGAAGGAAAGCAGCAGTGCTAGACAGCTTCAATGAGTCCCTTTCAAATGACTTTCCGGGTCTTTTTGCAGTTGTCATTTGTTTCATTTGTAAGATGGAGCAGGAAGAACCTGAAGTTAGTGCTAGTGGAATCATTTCAAACTTTCCATGACTTTGGTTTATTAAGGAGAATTCTCATCTCCAAAGGAATTCCACTTGATGTGGCAGGTTAATTTTCATTGATCTTGAAGACACAAAATACTTTAAATATGCTGGAGCATAATTAGGTGGGACATATTAGCTCTGGAGAATATAACGGCATATTCTCAAAATATGAATAGGACTGACGAGTGAATCTCCTTCCTCACTTCAATACTGGCAGTCGAGTACAGTGGAAAGGGCTCTGGACTTGGGGTCAGAGAGCCACCCTAAGTTCAAATCCCAGTTCTGGCAGTTTCTTTGTGACCTTGTGTAAGAACCTTTGCCTCAGTGTCCCTGTCTATAAAACACAAAGTTTGGAATAGATGGCTTCTGGGGTCCTTTTCATCTCTAAATCCATATTCTGATTTCACTTTTGTGGATACACCCCTTCCTAATGCAGATTATAATCTGTGCTTGAATGTGCTGGAGCTGCTTTGAACAGGCTCAGGACAACTGATTGTTTTCTTTTCAGTAAGCATCTACACTTTGGAAATTGGAAAACACAGATTTACTATTTTTGAGATCTGGTTGTTAAACTTTACCAGCACAACACTGCTCCCATACCTTAGGAGATGGTCTTGGAGAATTGTGGCTGAAAAATTAATCACCTGCCACCAACCTGTGATGAATATCTTTGTTTTCTAGAGGACAGACATATAAGCACTGAACCATACTTAAAACCTTTGGAATTAGGTAGGATCTTCCCAAACTTGTACCCCACTTGTATCACTTCAAAGACTCAGAATCACCTCTACACCCGTACTTGAGAGTGACACATTAATGGGGAAAAAAGCACAAGGTCTAATTAAGATCCAAAGATCTGGTTTTGAATCCCATTGCTGATTCTTCCTGTGTAACCTTAAGCAAGTAATTTAATACTCACATTTTAACATTTCAAATAAAATAAAATAAACCCAATATTCCATGAGATCCTTAATTACTTAAAGGAGTAGGTATAATTTATAAACAGCTTACTTATTCCTTCATTTGACTGTGATTTAATGAGTTATGTCTTCACTGATGGCCCACAGCAGTGTAATACAGAATTTAAAACCTACCCTGGCTATATTTATTAAGCCCAGGGTCCAATAAGAGTTTTTCAAGGTCACTTCAGATGGACCCTTCTTTGATTAAGGAGGATGACCTGAGTCAACCATTTTGACAGGTCCCTGAGTCATACATATTCGTCATTTACTTTTCCCAAACTATAAATACAGATTCTTATTGGGTTCAGGAAATTCCAAGGAAGTTTTTTCCAACCAATTGTTGCTGTTGTTCTTAGAGAGAACCAATGGCATCATGAGCATGATAGCTTTACTTGCTCGTGTGTTGGATTGAAGTGAGGCAGAGCTGCTTCAAATTGTCAGCCTCACTCTCTCCTCCAGTCACTGCAGGCCAGTGGCAAGATGCAAGTCAAGACTGCTGGCGATTGCCCAGGGGACGTATCTGTGGGAGTTGAACAAATTTCCCAAGCCCAGTATCCCTAAAGTGCTGTGCATTATTTAAAGGGCTAGCTACACAAATGTGTTATTGCTGTTTCTCATATCTATAGATATGGACAAATACTTTTTGTATGCTTTTTGTTAATACGTTTTTGTATCATCTCATCAAATGAATAGAGTTTTAGTGTGGTTTAGATGGAGTGTATATATTATCTGCCATCAGTAATTCTCACACACAAAAAAATCTGCTTTACTAGCAAGTAGACACTTAGTCTTTCCTTGTACTCAAACCCAAATTATAATTCAGGGACAGCATGGCATTTCCAGAAAATATAAATATTTCGCTATGGTCATTTCATAGAATGCTAGTGTTGGAAGGGCCTCACTGATCATCTAATCTAACCTCTTTATTATGCAGATCACAGAATGTAAGATTTAGACCTGGAAGGGACCTAGAGGCTACCCCCTTATTTTACAAATGAAGAAACTGAGGCCCATAGAGGTTAAGTAGATTGCCCAAAGACACATAGGTAGCAAGTGGCATATCTGGGATTTCAACACAAACTCTTTGACTTCTAATCCCATGTTCTTTCTAATGTAACATAAGGCCTTTCTGAAGAAAATGAAATGTTGAAAAATGAAGTAAACTAAGGAATAGATGAGAGGAAGCAGGATTTGACCCCAAGTCTTTTGACTTGTCCAGTGTTCTTGGCAGCTATCCCAGTCAATCAAAGAGAATTTCTTAAGTGTGTTTTATTGATGATAGCACTGAAGTTGATCAGGAGAATAATACTAAAAATACATTAGTAAACTCTAGTTCAGGAGATACTTTGGGTCTAACTACTTAGACCCAATCTATTTGGTGGTGGGAGAAGTCAAACAGAGCACATTGACTCCAGGATTGCTAGGTTTCTCAAGGCTCCATTGGAACAACAGTCCATTTGCAGGGCTTGAGGTTGAGAGGTTAATGATGTGGGACTCTGCCAGTTCTTAATCCATCCTCCACCAACTCACCTTATTTGTCTCTATCCAGAGTCCAAAGTTACATATGGGTTGCAGGGAGAAGAGAAGAGGGATCATGGTCTATTAGAAAATAGAGAACATGCCAGTTCCTTTGTCATCCCACTTCCATTGATTTTGGTTTATAGTAAGCCTCTTTGGTTTTTAAACTGATTGTGTGTGTGTGTGTGTGTATGTGTGTGTGTTTTAATGCTAGATATATAATAACCATAATATCTAACATTTATCTACCTCTTAAAGGTTTGCAAAGTACATTATAGATATTTTCTCATTTTATTCTCACAACAACCTTGGAAGGTAGGTGCTATTATTATCCCCATTTTATAAATGAGGAAACTGAGGCAGATGGAAGATAAGTAACAAGTAAGGGTTACATAGCTAGTAGATATCTGAAGCTGAAATTTAACTCAGGTCTTCCAGACTCCAAATTCAGTGGTCCCCAACACTGCTTCAAAATGGAATATGTCATCATCCATGTTGCTGTTCAGTCATTTCAGTTGTGTCTGACTCTTCATGACCACATCTGGGATTTTCTTGGCAAAAATACTGGAGTGATTTGCCATTTCCTTTTCTAGCTCATTTTACAGATGAAGAAAATGAGGCACACAGGGTTAAGTGACTTGCTTAGAGTCACATAGCTGGTAAGTGTCTGAGACCAGATTTGAACTCAGGTCTTCCTGACACCAGGCCCAGTGCTCTATCCACTGAGCCACCTAGCTGCCCTCACCATCCATAGTTAATATTCATTAAAGATGTTCTTGGTATCTAGTAATATACTGAACATTTGGTATACAAACTGCCCCAATTTTCCCTTTTTATCCTTAATTTTGGAAGACACAGCTATACCAGGCCAGCAGTTTCTACATAGGAAACAATATGGGATGGGTAACGGAGATAGTGACATACTGAAAACACGGAACGACAGACTCAGGTAATATTCATTCTAGACCTAGAACCCAAGTTGTCTTGACTCCCAATCTCATGCTCCATTCTAAAAATCACTTTGTGTCTAGTTTTCATCTATTTTGAATATTCCCATAAATGTAGATGTTGTTTCCACAGATAGAATTTAAGTGTCTTGAGGGCAGTGACTATTTCATTTTCAGCTTTGTGTCTTCAAAACCTACCACAGTGCCTGGTACAGAGTTGATGCTTAGTAAATGTTTGTTGGTTGGTTGATTGATTGATTGATTGATTGTGCTCTTTCCATTGCTTCTTATTAGCTCAAGTGTTCGTTCAAGTTTGTCAAGTATTATGCAGCTCACCGTTCACTCGGCATGAAATACAAGAATTTCGAGGCCTGCTTTGAGCTGTAGCTCCTCACTCTCCATTGGTATCAGAGAGCGTCTCTTCATTTTCAAGCTGAAATGAAAAGCACAAATTCACAATATTACATGATAACATTTCAAAAGCCCTATGAATCACGAGAAATGATATAGGTGCGACAACACCACTATAGTCTATGCCAATTATCGAGCTTCTCTTACGGGGTAATTAGGAGATGCGCGAGGAAATACGCTTTTCATTTTCATTCACTGGTAATGGCCATGCACTCCCTGAGCGAAAATTTATTTCTCTCTACCTTGCCTTCTACTAAGCTAAGCACTTATTCTCAGCTCACGCAAATGAAAGGTGTATATTCCATGTGAGCGAGAGTGTGTGTGTTTGTGTAATTAAAACGTACATATTAACTTTTTAGCTGACATAAGAAAATACAGCTTCAAAATATTGGAAATTTGCTCCAGATAGAACACATCTTCATGTCCTCCATTCTATACAAAACAAGTGATATTTACAGGAATAATTCTCTATGTAATTACACAATTATTAAAAACATAGTAGTGAAGTAGGAGCTTTTTATCAAGTCATTCCAATTAGTGCTGTTTCATACTCATCACTATCTACTTGAATGTGGATTGCTTGGATGTGACTGTAGAAAGCTCATTAAATAAATTTTCTTTAAAATTTAATTACTGGGAACTTCTTCAGATAATAATGATTATGGGTATAATTAGTATCTTTGTTCCTCTTTGTTGTTAGACTAAAAGGTACAAAGACTTGGAGAAAAAGGAAGAGAAATTGCAGATCTAACACTCGGAGAAGGAGCTGTCACAGACGGCATGGAATATTAACAAGCCCGAACCAGCAGTGGAGAGAGAGCAGGGAGATCGAGGGGTGAGAATTGTGGTTTGACACCTAAGTACTTAACCTTTCCAATCCCTGGTAAGTGGCCTTGACCTTTCTGAGGCCTCTCTCCGCCCTCCTCCCCAAGTCAGACTTACCTGTCTATCCTGACAAATGCCTTCCTTGAAAGAACTGTATTGCCTACAACCTCTACTTTTGCCTTGACAGACTTAAAGGAAGAATGTGTTTGTTTACTCACGTGAACATGGGAGGTGTATTGGGTTTTGTTCAGGTTGCATTGTGCGGAACCAGCTCAGAGCTGTTGCTTTGTGATACATTCTACCTTAGGAACGGGTGTTCACAGCCCAAGGGGGGAGTTTTTTCTCTGGCTACTTCAAAGGCACTGTTACAGCCTTTGATTCATGCCTCAGGAAGGGAATTGGACTAGAAGCTTTCTAAGGTTTCTGCCTACATGATTCTCTGATTCTATGAAAGTGCTTCGGGTCCTTCCAGAGATCCTGAACAAAATTCACATTAAAGGGGAAAATGTTGTAGATAACTACTGGGTTCTAGTAGCCCCCAAAGCAACAATGACTTCAATTCAATGGTTTTGTAACTCAAAGCCAGCTTCAGTACCAGGCAAGGAGCTAAGACAGGAATTGGGAATGTGTTACTTTTAAAGATTTCTGACATATGCAAATCATGAATACACATAACCTAGAATTATGAAATACCAAAATGAATGGGGAAATACTATAGCAAAAAATAAAGGCCCCCCACCCCCTTCCCCTTAATTATTTGGAGAGAATTATGGACTCTAGATATCTCTACTAAGCAGAATGGGGAGTGGAAGGAGGGAGGGAGAAGGGAGATGTGGAGCTTTTATCGAACAGGAAAAACAGTGACTTTCACTTAGCAACTTTCAAAGTGAGGCTTCAGTTCAATTCAATAACCGTTAATTCAGTACCTACTGTGTACAAGGAGAATTTCTAAAGCTTTTACAACATCCAACCATCAGTACCTTTATATAGAAACTACTGTGCAGGGCACTATATAAAGATGACTTCTGACATTCAGGATCTCACAGAAGACAATAATTATGGTAGCTTGGATGGGAAAAAATCGGGGGAGGGTATATAATTAGCCATGTTCAAATAGGAACGGAGATTTGAAAGGAAAAAACCCACATATATTTACAATGTGTACAATATAGACAACTCTGGGTTTGAGACACTGCCTTTCACTAGCTGTAAGACATTGGTCAAGTCATTCTCTCCCTTGGAGTCTCAACATTGGAGAAGAAGCTTCCCAAAGCAGGTCTAAAATCCCACATAAGATCAAGGTTCCCAAGATCCATTAAAGGAGCCAGAGACGAAGCAATCTGAAAGATTTCTGAAATGCCCACCACCCAAGAAAGGGTCTTGCCAGCAATTATCAGCTTCTCTTATTTATCAGGCAGGTAAGTAGCCAAATTCAGCTCCCAGCAATCTTGGTTAGTGGCTATTTTTTTTCATCCATTTTAATATATTTTATATATTTTCATATATTTTATATGAAAAATGCTTTTCAATTAACCAGAATTTATTTACTATTTCTCCTATTCATCCATTCCCCAAAATGAAAAAAGAAAACAAAACCCTTGTAACAAACATGCAAAATCAAGCAAAGTAAATTCCTGAATTGGTCATATCCAAAATGAATGTCTCATTCAGTAGCTAGAGTTCATCATCTCTCTTTGTCCGGAGATAGGTAATATTCTTCGTCATCAGTCCTATTGAGTCATGGTTGATCATTACATTGATCAATATTCTTAAGTCTTTTAAAGTTTTTGTCTTTGCAATGTTGTTATGTTTAAGTTGTGTTCTGGGTTCTGCTCACTTCACTCTCCATCAATTCATACAAGTCTTCCCAGGTGTTACTGACTCTTCTTAATTGAGGCATCAGTTAAAAGGGACCTTTGAAACCATCTAGTCCAATGCTCTCAGAGGCATCAAGGTGACCCAGAGGATAGAGCACTGACCTTGGAATCATCTAGACTCAAGTACAAATCTGTCCTCAGATGCTTAGTAGTTGTGTGACCCTGGGCATGTCACTTAACCTTTTTCACAGTTTTCTTAAATGTATAGTTAAGATGATAATAGCACCTAACTCCCAGGATTGTTGTGAGGATCATATGAGACAATATTTGTAAGCACTAAGCACAGTGCCTGGCACATAGTGGGAGTGTCTTCTTGTTATTATTCAGTCCAACTCTTCGTGACCCCATCTGGGGTTTTCTTGGCAAAGACACTGGAGTGGTTTGCCATTTCCTTCTCCGGCTCATTTTACAGGTGAGGAAACTGAGGCAAACAAAGTTAAGTGACTTGCCCAGGGTCACATAGCTAGCATCTGAGGCCAGACTTTAATTCAGGCCTTCCTGACTCCAGGCCTGGCACTTTATCCACTGGGCCACCTAGCTGCCCTATAGATGAGGAGCATGAGGATCAACTAAATTTGCTCATGATAGTACATAAAGTAAGTCAGAGGTGGAATTCAAACCAAGGTCTTCCTGACTACAAGGAGAATTGAGGAAACTCTCAAAAACTTCAACTTTCTCTGATATTCTTGTAATTTATTTTAGCCAATCTGCCACAGGATTATAGGATCATCAATTTAGAGTTGGAAAGGACCTTCTTTTCTCAGACTTTACAATTCCTCTCCCCTTCAGGAGTCATATACGAGGTGTTCACATGTTTAAAAAGCTGTCACTAATCTATGTGGTAGGAGGCTTATTTTACCAAAGAAGAAGAAAAAGGGAGAAAAAAAGCCATACCCATTAGTGCACAATGCAGCAGAAGGTGTTTTCTTGAACTCTAAACAATGGATGCTAATGGATCATTTGTGTTGTGTACTGAAGCCTTTTGAATCAGAAACAAGAGAAATCAGCTCTGATGATGCTTCTCTCAGCCAAGTTCTCCCAATCAGCCAAATTATAACACTGAAACTTCAAGGAATGAGACCATCTTTGGAAGGACAGAGAATCTATTTGGCAGCTTGACTACAGAATAGCATATGGGTCAAACTGTTAAGTTATCTGGAAAGGTAGAAAATGTGCACACTGTCTATTAAATATTTTAGAGACCCCCCCCCTTATCTCTTCTTTCCTTTCTTCTTTCTTAGAAAGAGCATTTGTCATGCCCTCCTTGTAAAGCAGCGATGCAAGAAGATTTCAAAATCCTGTTCAAACACACAATCGATATTCCAGACTAGAAAGATGACATGTAGAAGAGTTTCCAGAGCTTGCTGGAGTGAACCAACCAATTTATTGCCTCAATCCCTTACCCATACATAGAGCTCTAGTTCTTCTTCTAGCAAAAGTGCTCAGGAGTTTAAATAGGATTTTCCATAAGAGAACAAGCAAAAAGAGGCCAAGTGGGCCCCCTTCATTGTTTCCAGGCCAGGCGTCATGGGTTAACAATTTGGGTTGTAGACAACTTTGAAAGCTTCATTAATTAATTCAGGGCACTAAAATATATGATAACTATTATCATTCAAATTCACATTTACATTATAATAGTAATAATTCACATACATTAAAACATATTCATATATATTTTAATGTTTGCTAAGCACTCTCCTCACAATAACCCTGTGAGGAGGAAAATGAGTCTCTGAAAGTTTGGGGAGTTTTGGCTAAATGAAAAGAGGATACATAGGCTCTCCTTTGTGAAGCCAATAAAGGAGTTGGCTGAGTTGGTATCTTCCTGTGCCTAAGGGCAACACCACTTGAAAGAATACTTGCTCCGCTGCATCTGCAATGCTCCTGGGGAGAGCACCCTAAAGAGCCCAAAGGTCATAGGATTGTCAATCCAGAACTGAAGGGACTTTTAAGGGATCTAGACCAACCCCTCATTTTACAGAAAGGGAACCTGAAGCCCAAGGCACTCTCTGACTTCACCTAGGTTATGTCACCTAGGTGGCATAATTATAACCTATGCTTCAATATCTACGGTAGAAAAAGAAAAAGTAGAGCAATTTCAATAAGAACTTGAAAAGATTTTCCCAAAAAACTAAACAAAGGGAGCATAGATTTAGAGATGGAAGGGACTTTGGAGGACATTTAATATAATCCCTTATTTTAGTGCACTGGGTGATACAGTGGTTAGAGCACCAGGCCTGAAGTCAGGAAGACTTCTTTTCCTGATTTCAAATCTGGCCTCATACACTTACTAGCTGTGTGATCCTGGGTGAATCATTTAAGCTTGTTGGCCTCAGTTTCCTCATCTGTAAAATGAGCTGGAGAAGGAAATGGCAAACCACTTTAGTATCTTTGACAAGAAAACCCCAAATGGGGTCATGAAAAGTCTGACATGACTGAAACAACTGAACAATAAAAACAACAAAACATGTGGTTCATAGTTCAAAAGGCCAGAGAAGTAAGAGAGTATTGTGGACTAGAATAGTTAAATTCCTTCATGGAGGAGGAGGTACTTAAGTTAGTAGGAGAGAGAGTAAGTATATTCTAGCTTGGAAGAATAGTGTGAATGTGACAGCCATTTCTGAAAATTCTTGATTCTCTCATAATATTTCCCGTCATTAAAAGAGAATTGGTTGATTCAAAAAAAGAGAAAGGCTGATTCAAAGTGGATCCTATTCAGTTTTCCACATTTATAATTCATTAATTCCATTTTTAGAATCAAAAAGGCAAACTGTCCCTCATACATTGACTATTGCCTTGTCTAAGATCATGATTACAATAATTTCTACTTTTTTGGATTCAGCTAAATTCTCATAAATTATATTCCTAATACATTTTAGCTATTTAACCTTTATATCTGAAGCATGTTTTATGTAGACAGAAAATTGTTAAATTTTGCTTTTTAATTCATTCTGCCACTCTCTTCCATTGCATTAGTGAATTCATCCCATTAACATTCAAAGTTATGATTTTAAAGTTGTATTTTTCTTCTACCAAATTCTGTTATAATATTTATTCTCTTAAAAAAAAGTTAGCACTTAGTGCTACAGTTAGTGTCACTTGGAGAAAAAAAAATTGATCCTAGTCTCCTCTTTTCTCCTTTCACCTCCCAGGATGGAGTGGCAGATGCTGCTGCATTAGAGTCAGAAAGAAATTAGTTTAAATCCCACTTCTAACATTTATTACCTATTTGACCCCTAAGAAAGCTACTTAAACTCTAGGTGCCTCTCTAGGACTTATCTACCAAATCATAACTGGATTATTATATATGGTGATGAAGGGAGTTCCCATTCTGGGTTAAAGAGGCAAAATCACAGACCTGCATAATCCCAACATTGAACATAACCCTAAGGTCAATTGAATGAGATTTTGAATACTTGGTATAGAGAAATTTGCAAAGAAAAAAATAAGGCATTATTTTAAACCTCCTCAGGCAGCTTTTTAAAAAGCCTCTTGTCCAAATGATCTGCAAATATCTTATATATTTTAAGAAAGCAAGTAAAATTATTACTAATTGTATTGCTACTGTTTGTAATTTAAGGTCAAACTTATAATGCAACACAGCAATGTTTTTATGTTTTAATTTCAAACCTTAAGGACACTGAAGGCCCTTAATTCTTGTGTGCAGCACATTTATATTAATTTATTGGACTTGGAGTATAATATAAGTATTTAAAATTATTGATGAGATTTATAGTTCTATGTTTGTTATTATGGTATGTTTTTGGTCACTATTACTATTTTTTTTTAGTCCAAGTTTTTTGTTCAAGAATTTGACCCCAATGACAGCATAGTTCTTGTAGGAAAATGTGATTTGCTTTAGGACAATCTGTTTTCTGAAATGTTTTACAAGAATTCATTAAATGAATGAATGAAAAAAGCGTAAGGGCTTATTATGTATCAAACTATGGGAATAGACATAAAAAAACAAACAAACACAGTCCCTGCCTTCAGCCAGCTTGTGTTCATTCCAATAAAGGGAGATCAGCAATATGTTGCCATCTCTGGGGGAAAAAAATGAATCCAATACACACTTCTAGGCTTAATCTGCATAATCAACATTTTATCTATTGCTTTCTTAAGTTTAGATAACCAACAAAACAATATCAAGCCCTCATTGTAGTATTGTAATATTTGTGATTTCTAGGGGTAAATACTCACATTGAAAATTCTAAGTGTGCCCCCTCTGGAGCACCCTCAAACTGGCTTCACACCCCTGCTAGAAGAATGGTCAGAGAGTAGATGGATGCATCATAGCAATGATAAGATGCAGCTAGGTGGTGCAGTGTATAGAGTACCTCCTCTGAGGTCAGGAACCTAACTTTTGAACCTAAGTTCAAATTGGCCTCAGACATTTGACATTTATTAGCTATGTGACTCTGGGTAAGTCACTTAACGCCGATTGCCTTGCCCAAGGGAAAAAAAAAAGATTGAATAGCAATGACAATATTGATTTAATTACACAGTTCCAGAGTAAAGCACCAAGGCATCTGGTAAGAATATGGCTAGGTAGCAAAGTGACTCCTTGTTGGAGTTGACTTAGAAATAGTAGGCTTTGTGAGTCACTTACCAAAGTTCTGGAATTGAAATAGTTGAGTCTCTGGTTGTGTGTGTGTGGGGGGGGGGTTGTGGTGGAGATAGGCTTTTTTTTTTCTTTTTTGGTAACAAAAAAAGGGAGATTGAAGGTGGGGAGAACCCAGAGTTAAAGAGACCAAGTTTCTCTTTTCATTACAGGGAAATGAATGATTGTGCAAAGCTTCATGCCCAGATTGCACTCTCCTCACCTCTACCTCTTAGAATCCCTAAGCTTCTTCCAAGATTGAGATTGAGCATCATTTTCTACACAAATTCTGTCTTGAGTACCCCTATTATTAGTGTTCTCCCTCTAAAACTTACTTTTTTACTTATTTTGTATGTAGTTTATGTTGAGGTGTCTGCATCAATGTTATTTGCACAGTAGAATGTAAGCTCTTGGAAGAACTGTTTCATTTTTTTTTTGTCTTGATATCTTCAGCACCCAGCTCAGCTCTTGTCTCATAGCTGGAGTTTAATAAATGTTTGTCAATTGAATTAATGACTTTCTGATACAAATGATAGCAAGTCTCTCACATTTTTTTTACATTTTCAGATAGAAGAGAGGAAATATATTCCAATGTTAATTGTGGTATAATAGAAAGAGCATTGCATTGGAAGTCAGAGGATCTGGATTCAAATCTCAGCTCTGCTACTTTACTACCTGCCTGAGCTTTGGCGAGATCACTTCCCCTTTCTGGGCCTCAATTTCCTCATCCATAAAATTAGGAGTTTGTTCTGTTTAATCTATTGAATTATCTGCTTAATTAGCTGTTGTCTAAGGCCCCTTCCAGTTCCAAGTCTTATAACCTGTGCTGTGGTTTTAAGAATTGCCCCTTGATTCAGTTTGCCAAGAAACATCCCCCTCCAAATCTTAACATTTAGGAAACAAGACCCACGCATTAAAATACATACTCAAATCATGCAAAATTTCCTTCTTATTAATCATAATAAAGCAAGTTGACAGCAAAAAGCCTTTTCAAAGAAGGATTCTTCCTCAGTCAGTGTCAATAGTCCCCACATTTTACATATGAACAATGAAGCTGATTGAAACGAATCTATTTGGGGGTCCTTGGTATTATATTATCTCTACAGTAATGACTACGTGGAGCTATTTCTCTTTTCTTACTATTCTGGCTACATCAAGTTCCCACATGGTATAAGTTTCAATGCCCTTAAAGTCACTTGAAATGTTTCCGACACTCTAGTGTCAGCTAATATTAATGAAGTTGATAAAGTCTAAATATTCATGTCCTGCAGGGTAAGGGAAAGAGTTGAGTGTGCTTGTCCTGGATGGTTCAGAGTTCCGGTATTTGGATGCTATGCAAATATGTCAGGTGCTTTTCCATTCATTTTTACAGCTTTTGCTCTTGGTTTGGTACATTTATTTGAAATAAAATCCCAAACTGGGGCAGTAAAGGTCAGTCTCGATTGCTTACTGTAGCAGAGTGCAGCCTCGTGGTTCTTGAATATCTTCCTTAATAATTTTCATTAAAGTGCCTTTATCACTGATGGATTTGACAATAATTACTGTTGTTGCTCATGCTGATGGTATTTGTAAAATTCGGTCGCACAAAACCCAGACCTTTATTTTAGATGGTGTGTTGGGAGAAAAACCCAGAGCTCTTACTTGAACATTTTTCATCTGGAGATGAATCATAGGCAATTAACAGGAACAATTCTAATTAACTGACATAATTAAAAAACTAATAATGTTTAACATTATTGTTTTATACAATGACATTAGCTTTAACAGCCTAGCAACACATCAAGGCCTCATTTACATAGTCACTGAGTATATTATTTATCTTTGGTTTCTGGGGTAACCAAATTGACAATAGTAACAGCAATGTGGATTCCTAAATTGTTTTGTCATACAGCTTCATAATTTATGCCATTGGCAGTAATTGTAATGTCTGTATAATTTCCTTTTAATTATCAACTAATGAAATTTACATTCATTTGGGTAAAACAAATATTCACATTCAACTTCCAATCACCTGTCCAAGTTTCCATTTAATTTGCTCAAGTTTGGTGCTTTTTACATATTTTTTTAATATCAAACTGTGAGAAGAATATTAACACTTATTTTATGATTAGTGTTTAGGGAAATATCGATTATGTGGTTCCTTTCCATTCTTTGCCTTTAAAATGCTGCTGGGTCGTGTGTTTTGTTTTGTTTTGTTTTGTTTTTTTAGCTCAGGAAAGACTCACTACCAGCTTTTCCACATTAAACTCTAAGGATTTTAAGTGGAATTAATTTAGTAAACTTTAATTGCAGAATAATCTCTGCCTGTTCCCTTATCTCTTGATTTATTACAGGCATTTATTTCTAGTTTGAAAAATTCTCATCAGTTTCCCAGGGAATTAATTTAGATTTCCAAAAAAGGAAAAAAAAAAGAAATTGCATCTAAATTCAAATTAAGATGCTAATTACAATAATTATTTCATCACATTATATAGAAACTTTGTACATATGAGTATAGCAGTCTTAAGAGGGAAAATGCTATTTGTTCACTATCTCAACCTGCCCAACTTTTGAACAGAACTCCTTGGTGTGGTTTTATGCAATGGAACCACTGGGCCTCCCCCCTCTTCCCAAATAAGCTACATTTAATGCCAATCAAGTGGTAATGTGCAAAAATGATCCATAAACCAATTGCCTCTGCAAGTGAGCTAAGCACCAATATGAATTCATCAGATAGAGATGGAAAGAGAAACAGAGAGAGAGACAGAGACAGAGAGAGACAGACAGAGACAGCGAATAGAAGGTAAGTGTTAAACTATGGGTGTTGATAGTCAGCACATCTGAATTGTGTGCTTTGGACCAGAGAGGCTGCACTCCCATACTGTGCTGTTTAAATAGGAAGAACTTCTTTTCAAAGTGATTATAACTTTTTTGATTAAAAAGAAAGCACATTGAAATGAACATTAGTTTATTCCTACAGCTGGGCCCACTTCTGGGGTTTTTCTTCTCTGTACTCAGTCACTGAAATCCTATAGGTTCCCTTGGAGAATTTGATTCTATGGGCCATTCTGTTAGTGAAGATAGAGAAGGGAAAGAGGGAGGTTTTGCAACATCAGGGTGGAAAAGATCTACCCTTTTGCTTCCTCTCTTGGACTGAGAAATAATCTCAGGTTTCTGATCTTGTATTTTTCAGAAGAATTTAATATTATTCCTTGTATTTCCTGACTAAGATCTTTTGTTGTTCAGTTGTTTTTCAGTTGTATCCAAATCTTCACGAGCCCATTTGGGGTTTTCTTGCCAAGTATTTACACATTTACTTCTTTATTGTACAGGTGAAGAATTGGGGCCAGTAAGGGTAGAGTGTGTGGAGTCACACAGTTAAGTAAGTGTCTGAGACAAGATTTGAACTCATGAAGATGAGTCTTTCTGACTCCAGGCCAGGCACTCTATCCACTGGATTACCTAGCTGCCCAAATAACACCTTACCTGGTAACTCATGTCGGTATAATCCTTTATGTTTACAAAGCGCAGTATTATTGAATGTAGGCTCCTTAAAAGAAGAGATTGGGATTTTTTTGTTTGTTTGTTTTTGTCTCTGGATCCTAGAGCCTAGCACAGTACCTGATAACTGGTAGGTACCTAATAAATATTTGTTAATCAATTGATAGGTACATTATCTCATTTGATCTTCATACTTAACCTGTAAAATAATAATAATAATATTATTCCCATTTTACAAATGAGAAAACTGAGGTCTAGAGCAATATTATTATGACCTAAAGTTATACAACTTGTAAGCAACTGATCCAGAACTAGAACCATGTCATTTGATCCCAAATTTTAGTGTTCTGTGCTCCTTCAGATGTTATATTTTCTTTAGGAGTATTTGCAGAAGCATCTAGAAAAAAAGACATTATAGGATACCTTTCCCATTTTTTTTTGGCAATTGGGGTTAAGTGACTTGCTCAGGGTTACACACCAATAAGTGTCAAGTATTTGGTCTGAGGCCAGATTCGAACTCAGTTCTTCCTAACTCCAGGACCAGTGCACTATCCACTGCACCACCTAACTGCCCCTTTCCTTTCCCATTCTTAAGGGATAGGCTCTTGAAGTCCCCATGAACAGACAAATAAGTAAATATCTGTTCCCAACACAAAATGCTTTTGACACTGTACTCTTTCAAGCTAATGTTCTTCCCTTTTTAATGATGGTGTGTTAGCTGGCTAGAGTGCTAAAACTGGATCAAGAAGACCTTAGTTCAAATCTTGATTCAGACCATTTACTAACTATTTACTAGCTAATTTTAACTTCTCCACCTCAGTTTTTTTATCAGCACAATGGGGATAATATCAATATCAAATAAGATAATATATGTAAAGTGTTTTGCAAATCCCAAAGCACTATATAAATATTAGTTCATATCATAATAATGATGATGTTTAAATCTGGAGACAAGCTCCAATGGCATGCTGTCTTGCAAAACACCCTTTAAACAAGGAGAGGCACCTGAAGTCAAAGTTAAAGGGAACAGTCACTGAGAGACTGTGATTGAGATGGGACAGAAAGCTTGTCAGGATACATGGAGAACCTCAGCATCCCAAGTCCTAAGCCTCTTGATCTGCAGGGCTAGCAGTATTCCTGAAGCTACTTTGGAACAGTGATGGACAGGCAACTCTTGAAGATTCCAGGTTAAGTCTCAGTTTGTGGATTATTCACCCTTCCTCACTTACCCCCATTTCTCCCTCCTAGTTCTGCCTTTTGGCCAAGAAGGGATAGAAGAAACAACTCAAATGAACCTAGCAAATCCCTGCCAAACACCCTGGCAAGAGAACTATTGTGAGTCACAGATTAAGATATTAGCTGTGGCAGGTATTTCGGCCTAGAGACACCATTCGTGGAATGGCTCTTTCTCCTGCAAAATGTCCCTGTTAATTATGACCATGGTTAACTTAGCCCAGTGAACACATATCTAACCAACTGTGTGAGCAAAGGGACTGTGGATGCCTCCAAATACTGTTTCTCAAACATTTTCAATCTATTGCCAGTTCTAGCAGGAGAGAAGACTGGGGACAATCCAACTGACCAGCCTTACTTCAATGTGCCCACACACACACACACACACACACACACACACATACATACACACATGCACACACAGCACAACTTAATAAGACTAATCACCTGAATTATTGGGAAGAACGATGTCATTTAGATGAAACATATGATCACTTTTACCATATGTAAAAGTACAAATAATGTTTATGTAGGGGCTTGGTCAGAAGTCAACTTGGTAAGGTTATAGGACATAAGGCTTTGATTGAGAACATTAGTCTTTGCTCATTGACTACCTCGTTGATAAGACTAAGGGACATATAGTGGGATATACCAATTAATTCCTCACTTAATCTCCTTTAGTCTCATTGATTGGCATGAGCTATGGTGAACCAAAGCCATTCTTCTGTTCTGGGCCTATAAAAAAGTCGATAGCAGAATTGACCTTTATTTAGGGAGAACTGAGTACAGATGGAATATAGCTGAGTATTAGAGATATAGGTCCTAGGTCAGTGGTGATCAAAGCCTATGAATCTATACAACCCCAGTGAGACAGAGGAATGTTGCTGTTGTACATTTTCTCACCCATATGGCTCAAGTGGTGGCAGCCATTCTGGAAAGCAGTTTGGAACTATGCCCCCAAAGTCACTAAACTGCACACCCTTTGATGTAGCTATACCATTACTAGGCCTCTACCCAAAAGACATAAAAGAAGGAGGGAAAAGATCTATATAAACAAACATTTACAGCAGCTGTTTTTGTAGTAACCAAAAACTGCAGACTTTGGTAAGTTTAGTAGCTGCCCATTGGGAAATGGCTAGACAAACTATGGTATACAAATGTAATGGAATATTAATGAACCATAAGAAACTACGAAATGGACAGTTTCAGAGGAAACTGTGAAGACCCCTATGAAATGATACAGAGTAAAGAGAGCAGAACTAGAATGATTTATATAATGACAACAATATTATAGATAAAAGAAAGTTTAAAGAATTTTAGAACTCTATTCAATGCAATGGTAAGCCACAAGTCCAAGGGACTAAAAAAAACATCACCCACCTTCTGACAGAAGTGATAGACTTAAAATACAGAATGAGATATATATTTTTGAACATAGTCAATGTGGGAATTTGTTTTCCTAAACTATGCATGTTTGTTTTAAGTATCTTATTTGTTCAGTTTTTTCATTGTGCGATTAGGGGAGGAGGGAACTAAAAAGGACAGATACTAAATGATTGCAAAAAAAATTAATAAATGTTAATTTTTAAAGGTAGTAAGAGGGTCTCTTACCACCTAGAGAGTTCCTGGGCCCCACCATGAAGAAGCAGTGGTTTTACCTTTTAGCTTGAAAGAAGACAGACAGAGAGAGGGAAACCACGTGACTAAGTTGAAAAAATACAAGATTCCAGTCTCTAGGTTATAGAAAGGAAGAAGGAGATGTCCTAAATGTCAAGTTCCTACGGAGTTCTAGGACACAGATGAGACAAAAAGCAGTCATACAAATCAGAGCAGAATGAGGAAAGATCAATGTCACTAACACCTAGAAAGAAGAGACTATTTAACTACCACGATAACAGGCGTCACTATAGAGATAAAGTAAGTTGATAAGATAAAATAAGATGGATAAAATGCTTTTGAATATGAATACATATCTTAAATTGGTTCTTCTGATGGGAAGTGAGTTAGCTCCAAAATTAAGTAGGAAGAGATGACTGAGTGGGATCCTATGAGCAACTCACTTCACAATGCTTTTAATGATCCCAAACTGTTTGCTACAGAAAAGCTCATCTCTTTTACATCAACGTCCTCCCAGTGAGCACTAGGAGGGTTATATATGGCCACAAATCACAAGAATACCATGATCTTAGAAGTATTACAGTTACAAATAATACAAATAGTGGAAGGATGCTTGGTGGATGTAAATAGGTTTCAGAGTTTAAAAAAAATGCCTTGCACACAATAAATTGTGTAAAATATTTTATCAAGGACACATATGAACAGAAAAGAAAGTGGTCTAGTCACATAGTGAGAAGGAATGGTAACAGCTATACAACGTAGGTGATATGTTGATACCTCTAAGATATTAGAAGAAGCAGAGGGTTGCTGTGAGTGCTTTGGATGGATTCTTTGATTGAGAATTTATAGAAACACATAGATATAGGATTAAATGGGATGGAAAGTTTGTGATCTCTATCAGTATGGTAGTCTAGGTACGCCATAATATACCCCTAGGTTAAAGTGGTAGCAGTGAGGACAGAAAAGGGGTGATTCATCATAGTATTGAAGTGTCCAACTTTGGCTTAACCTGCTTCAGCATGAACACATTAAGTCCCTCTATCATTACAAGGAAGATATTGCTATTTCTGTGTACTTGCACAATTGTTGTGATTCATTTATTCAATGAAAAATAAGTATGGTAGCTGAATACTTCCTATATGCTAGTACTGTGCTAGGCTCTTTAGGATACAAAAAAAGTTAAAAATGTGGTCCTTGCCTTCGAAGCCTCATGGAGAAAAGGGGCACACGAGCACAGGCCTATAGAGCTACATATTTGGCTATAATGATCAAAAAAGCATGCTATGATCTATGCTTTGATAGATTTCCACTTTATATATATAGATAGATATATATATCTATATATATATTTCATCTAGCACAGAATGATAATATTCTTCACTTGTTGAATCATTGAAGTATAATAATTCAATACAAATCTCACCATGAGTTGGAAATGGTTTCAATCTTAATTTCACTTATCCATTTCACATGCTCACATGCTTAGATTTTTCTAATAAAAATACAAATAATTTGTTTTAAAGATAGCACTTTACAGCCAAGGAGTTCCAAGTATCATGCTTATGTTAATTTCTTAATCTTCATAACACCACTACATGTTTCTATTAGTAGTAGTCACGAAAATAAGCAATGGCTCATATTCCCAGGGTCTAGAAGGATTGAGGCAATGGCCTTAAAATTAATGTGCTCCAATTTTTTCTATTCCTTTTTGTTTTAATTTAAGTGATCTGCATTTTTAAGGGAACTCTGAGGAAGAAAAGGCATGTGAATAGCTTACTGTCAATATAAGAATTTAAACAGAAGACACTAGAAGTACCATTGGGTGCTGCATAATTGATATACAAAGGAATTGTATAGGTGGTGATTGCTATAAGCTTTCAGAGGTGTGAGAAAGCATTTCAGGTTGTGGCAGTGAAAGAAAGTTCTACAGAGCATATGAACTGAGTCTGGGAAAGATGGCTGGAATTTGGCAAGGGAGACAACTCAAGGAAAGTGGAAAGGTCTAAGTAAAATGACTAAAGTGGAAGATAATATTTGGCCCTTCCCATCAAGTCCACAATTTAGGTAATGGGGAAAGTGATAAATAGAGGGATTCAGGAAAGTAGGAGGCACTCCTAGGAAGTAAGTTAGGATTAGAATTTGGGACAGTACACTGACATCTTACAAGTTAATAAACCTTCCAAGATACCATCCTATGTTCAGTCAACTTTCATAATAGAGTCACAGCGGTATAATTAATCTAAAATAGTTAATCTAAAAATTATTTCAATTCATCTTCAGAATCCATGACAATAATTTTGCAGAACATTTATTGGACTTATTATGTTCTACTGAAGAAACAGACAGAATTAGTTGTCATTCCCTAAGTGATTGGGTAGGGCAAAGGGAGAAGAGGGGTGGCTCCTCTGGAGAAATTAAATATTTTCCATGGAAAATTCACAAAATAGATAACCTATGTACAGTTACTGAGAATTATGGCCTTAGGAACTACTTTGATAGTGAATAGATCTAACTATGCATATTGAAAGCTACCAAATATCTATAGGAGGCAGGAAGTTTTCTCTCCAGGTATAGCATCAAACCACAGACTATGGGCTGGGTAAGTAACTACACACTGCCTGCACACACATTTTCTTTACTAATACCAGCCTCCCCCTTGGAGTTTATAAAGACAATAAAATGAATGGAGACTATAGTATTTTCTTCTTCTCTACTGTAAAATATTCCTCACCAAAGCTAAGTAGGTGAGTTCTGCCTTTGCCCAAAGCCCAGTAAAGTGACTATCAGTTTCGCTTTCTCCATTACCTTCTATGTTTCAGTTTAGTCACCATAGCAGGATTCTGGGTCAGAAGAATCTGATGAAGCCAGAGCTAACATGGTGGAGAGCTGCCTTTTTTCAAAGACCGTGCTATGGCCCCTTGGTATACGAGATGAGTTCGAGAACACAGAGAACTTCTCCAATCACCTCATGGTAAAAATTGAGCTGTATTGCCACATCCTTGCTCAAAAATCTTGTGCATTTTGAAACAATGGAGGGAGAGAAGAAGGTCACATTCATGTATTGATTGGGGTAGACAGTGGTAGGTTGGACTGGAAGACAACAGGAATATTGACTCAGATGTGCAGCAAAAACTTATCCTGAGATACTAGCTTATCACCAGTCATTTACCTGAGTGTTTTATTGATCCTGTGGCCTTTGGATAAGTTGCTAATGCAGCCATTTACACACCAGGTATTCATAAGGAGACAAATATGAGACATATATCAGACATGCCTTGTTGGTTGTCCTTCATGAATGGAGAACGCACCAGCTAAGCACAAAAACACAAAGAGGAAGGCCTGAACTTATTGGCCTAGACCACTACAATTACACTATTTGACCATACTGAAACCCTGTCTTGCGTCTTTCTTATTCCTTGTGCTCATTCCTCAGACAACAGGATTCTGATGACCCATTTAAAGGTCAAACATGGGCAACATTTGCTGCTTCCCACTGCTTAAATATGCTGGGTCATTGCAACATCCATTGAAATGGAAACACCAGGGTACTTCCTAAAGCATCTGCTTCTTGTCTCTCAGTGTTGTTACACTGCCTTCCTTGTACCAACCGGATATTTTGCAAACCATCTATCTTCAAAGAGGCCTGCGGATGGTGGTTAGGCCACAGAATGGCGTGGAGTGCTGGACTAACAGTCAAGAGAAGAAAGTTCATTTCCCATTCTACCACTGACCTCCTACACAATGTCTTTAAAGCTCTCCATGTATAATTTTCCTCCTCTGCAAATAACAGACCCAAATAAATATCACATTCTTTGTCTCACAAGGGAGGAAGTTAATTATGTAAAGTCCTGGACAATTCTTTGAGCTCCTTGGAGAAAGGTAAATTCAATCTCTTACAGATTCCTACAAGGGAGATTATTGTCATTAAATTATTTAGCATTTCCAGTGTGCCTAATTTTCACAGAAAATGACAAACATCAGCGAACTAATCAATGGTTTCCTTGGGAGGAAGGTCAATATTGTTTGAAAAAGAAGCTACATAAATACCAAGAGGTTAAGTAACCAACCCAGTGACTGCATTTAGACTTTATTCCCTTGCTCTTTCTTGCTCTCCTCCACCATCATATGAATTTCCTTTTGTTATGTCTCTTATAAACACATAATGTGCTTGAGGAATAGGTAAAAGGCCTAGGAAACTCTGTTCAAATATGTTTTTGAAAATTATGGAAGCTTGTTTAACTCAATAGGGTATGAATATCATCACACTTTAGTTATGGAGTTAGTCATTCAAAGGAATAAATGAATATGCACCAAGAGGGTATACCCTAATGACTCTTGCACCTCTCCCTTCACCTTATGGCTGAACCCTTCTGTGTGTGCTGTTTTCCCCAATTTGGATGTGACCTATTTGAAAAGAGAGGCTATCTTGCTTTTCTATTTACATCTCTAGGTCTTAGTACAAAGTTTGACATAGTAAGTACTTAATAAATAATGTTTCATTCATTTGTTCATTCACTGATTCACTGATGTGGGTAACAGTGCTTTTTAAACTTTAGATTTTAATGAGAAATATAGAGTCAAAAGCTATCATTTCTTCCTAGAAAGCATGTTATCTAATACAGACTCGTAAACAGAGAAGTTAGATCAAGAAAGCCAGCATCTACTTTAGAAGAATGATGGAATTAGGCCTAATATGTCACCAAGACCCAAACCTGCATGTTAATCAGTCTAATATCCTATAATCCATCTGACATACTCTATAATTGTGAGACGCTTGTGTGTGGCAAGAGTTGGCTAATGTTCACATTAGCCATTGTAAGCTTTAGCCAGGACAATTAAGCTGAACCAAAGAATAAGATCTTTTTTATAGAGCAGAGTCTAGCAGAAAAACGTTCCAAATAGAGCCAAAAATTTACAGAATTCCAGTCATGTCCAATCTTCTATAGAGTTGTGAGGCTTTGGATCTGCTACAGATGGTATATATGTTACCTGTGCTCCAACCTTAGCCCTGAATTTCCAGGTTAAGATGATAAAGATGGGGGCTTAAAAGGAAACTGGTCTGTCAGCTTAGACATGATCCGTGCTATATTGCCATGTACCCTCAATAAATACTTGCTGGTTACATGAAATTACTTAAATAATTTATGTAACAAGTACTTATTGGGCACCTATTACCTTCATCTCTAAAAGACTTGTCTATGCTAAATTATGTCAAGTCCCATTCCAATTCTTAAATTACGTGATTTTACTGTGTATATAAGATTATGATATATGCTGTGGAGGCATAAAGCCGTACTAAGCCCTCGAGGAATTATAGGTTAGCTCTAAGTTACCTTAAAGATCAGCTAGTTATCTAAAGATCATTGGTTTTACAGATGGGAAAAACAAAGTCTCATGAAAGCCAATGTGACTTGTGGAAAGCTACTTAGCTGAAGTCACACAGCTAGTGAGTTACATGGCTAGGACCTTAAACCCAAGTCTCCTGACTTCTCATCCAGGGTTCTCCTCATTACACAATTGTTGCCCTAACTTACAGTGTAGCTGGGGAAGCAAAAAGTGATCAGATGAAAAAATGATTAAACTGTGACCCAAGAAGCAGATGATTCCATACTAAATGAGTAGTAAAAGCAATAAATGCTATAAAAGAAAGGAGAGATCATTGTGGGCTGGACTAGTTAGAAATATTCTCATGAAGAAGAGTGGTCTTGAGCAACTTTAGGCTTGGTGTATGAGGAGGATGATTATAGTTAGAATCACAGACCTCAAAGTTGGAAGCAACCCTAGAAGTCAACTAATTCAATCCATATTTGAACAGGAATCTTCCTATAGCATCCTTGATAGGTGATCTCTACCCTCCATTTGAAGTCTTCTCATGAGGAGGAAACTATTAACCCCTGAAGCAGCCCATTTTCCTTTTAAATAGCACTAATTGTAATTAATTTTTCCCTTACATGAGCCTGAATTTACCTTTCTGTAACTTCCACTTAGCATTCCTGAGCCCAGCAGAATCTCTTTTCCACATGACAGTTCTTCAAATACCCAAAGATGGAGACTATACCACTGAAGTTTTCTCTTTCCCAGGCTAAATATTCTCTGTTCCTTCAGCCCATTCTCCAGTGGTTTGGTCTCCAGTTCCTTCATCATCCTGTTACCCTCCTTTTGAAATATTCCAATGTGCGGATTGTCAATATTCATCCTAATCTGCGAACTAAACATAAGGCTTCAGATATGGTTTAAACAGTGCGAAGTACAATGAGGCCTTGTTTTAGACACTGGACATCTCTTATGCCCAGGATAATATCAGCTTTGCGGGCTTCCACCTAACTCTATTGACTTGGTGTCATCTTGAGCTTCTCTCAAATCCCTAGATCCGACCTTGCCATGCTTCCTCTTATGAAGCTGATTTTTAAAAATCCTGGTGTAGAATTTCCCAATTGAATTTCATTTTGTTGAATTAAAGCCATAATTTTATTTTGGATACGTATTTTATCATTCAGTGTCATCAATTCATCCCGGCTTTGGGTAATCTAAACCTTCATCTAAGTTATTGATAAGAATATTGAACAGCACAGGGACAAGAAAAGATCTCTCAGGACATTCCATTCAAGACTTCCCACCAAGTTGACATTGATCATTTAACAAATATATATATTTAGATATGGTCATCCTATCAATTTGGAATCTAATTTTACTATCGGCTAGCCCATACCTCTCCACCTTGTCTGCAAAGATAGCATGAGAAACTTTGTTAGATGCTTTACTGAAAGGCAGGCATATTATGTCTATGGCATTTCCCCATATGTCAGTCTAATAACCCTGTTTTTAAAATGGGATTAACAAACTATTCTTGACGAAATCAAGCTGGCTCTTGTCTATCTGCAGTGTCTACTTACTTCCCCTTCCAAATAATCATTGCATTAGTAATACATCCATAATATTTCCAAGTACTGCAATCACACTTTTATGGTCTACAGTTTAAAGATTCCACTCATTTCCTTTTTCTGAAAATCAGGACACTGGCCCTTCTTTAGTCCTATTCTGTTTTATTATGTGGAGGAAGAAACCCAGCTTTTCTCTATTATCATGAGTTGTTTAGATTGTGCTTCTCTGGTGGGAAGAAGGTTATCTCTCTAGATACCCCGTATCTATTTTCCCTCTGGGAACAGTCCAAACTCTTTGGGTAGTAATGTATGACTGGAAGCTTTATTAGGCCCCTGGAGTGAAGGCAGAGCTTACTGGAATGTCAGGGTTACACTGTGAACTGGTTCAACCATTTGGAGGTTTCTATGAGTCTTTTGTGTCCTTTTCCATTTTTTTTCTTGCAAAATAGTTGCTGATCAGAATCCAATATTGTGAGCGTGGTGCTTGCATAGGACCTTTAACCTATTGCAGCGGGAAGCTCTGGGTGTGGACAAAATGAGCCAAAGACAGTCATTTGGGGGGCATCTCCCAAGACTGAATCCAATCCATGTGAACCCAGAGCTTGGAGTGTTGATTGATGGGTTGCATACATTTAATTATTGGATGACATTGGAAGCAGTATGAATGTAGCACGC
The DNA here is from genome assembly GCF_900497805.2 of Vombatus ursinus. Classification (NCBI taxonomy): domain Eukaryota; kingdom Metazoa; phylum Chordata; class Mammalia; order Diprotodontia; family Vombatidae; genus Vombatus; species Vombatus ursinus. Next base: position 74,235,244 of record NW_020954569.1, on the reverse strand, counting down.
TTTTTGTAGGTCACTGTAAACTTCCCCAAAGCCTTCTTACTTGCTGGAAGCAGAGCCTCCATTCATTGTCTTTGTTGATAGCTCTTGTGGATGACTCTTGTAGATTATCAGGCCATTTGGTATGCTGGGGGATTGGATGAATGACCAATTGCCATGTGCCAAGGAGTGGTGGAACAATAAAATTATCCTAAATATCCTTTTTTAGCTCCAAAACTATGATTCTGTTCAATTCAGCAGAATGAGCAGAAGGCAATGGATAAGAAGAGATATTTCAAGCAATGCCACTTAGTTGGGTTATACAGGAAATCTGAAGCACTGAATACATTAACCCGGCACTCAGCAGAGACAGATTAACCCTTGGACGAAAGGTTTCATGCATCCTCTGAAGTGAAGATAAAAAAGCCTTTTTTTTTAAAACAGAAACCACCCTTATCAACCAACATTGAGTCATTTGGATAATTTCTCTCATGTATACACTGACTTGTTTTCTGGATTATAATCTGCCCCACTGAAAGGACTGTCCCCATTAATGAGAACACAGGTCCATTTAAGATTTGAGTTCTGAATACATTGACTGCAGAAAGGATTTAGAGCCAGAAGGATCCAGGGCATCTTAATCGTATGTGTGTGTGTGTGTGTGTGTGTGTGTGTGTGTGTGTCTGTGTAAGAGAGACAGACCCTTCTGGGAGTCTGGTGAAGCCTATGAACCCCTTCTCAGAATAATGTTTTAAATGTATAAAATAAGATTCACAGGATTATAAAAGAAACCAGTTATAAAATTATAAAATACATTTACAAAATATTTTTTAAATAAGTTCACCAAACCCAGTTTAAAAACTTCTGATTTAATCATTTTTAAAATGAGGAAACTAATATGCTTTAAAAAAAAAGGGTCTTGCATGACTTACCCAAGGGGGTCAAACCAGGAATAAATTCAGAATCAAGATTCAAACCCAACCTTTAGATTCTGCAGCATTCTACCCCTGTCATTAGGTGAGGTATTCTTGTTGAGTTGTGTCTGACTCCTCATGACCCCACGTAGGGTTTCCTTGGCAAAGATACTGGAGTGGTTTGCTATTTCCTTCTCCAGCTCACTTTACAGAGAAGGAAACTGAGGCCAAGAAGAGTAAGTAACTTGCCCAAGGTCACACAGTTAGAAAGTGTCTGAGGCAGGATTTGAACTCAGGAAGCTGAGTCTTTCAGGCTCCAAGCCCACTGCTCCATCTACTGCGCCACCCAGCTGTGGCAGTTGGTCTTATTTTTTCCTCCATTATCACCATGTTCATTCAGCCATTTCTGTGCATCCATTTTCCAATCCAATAAACATTTATTAAATACCTACTAAGTGCCTGCCAGGCATTGTACTTAGTGCCAGGGATACAATTAACAAAAAGAAAAACAGTCCTCACCCTCAGGGAGCTTACAATTTAAAGAAGAGACACAACACGTAAAAAGGGGGTGGGAAAAGGATGGGGAAAATCTTGTTCCATAGAGTTGAAACCAGGCAGGTCAGCAGATACAGAGTGGTATGGGTCAGAGTCAAGTTTCTGCCCTTGATACAGGCGGACAGTGGGAGGAGTTTGGCCCTCCACCCTCCAGCCCTCCAATCAGAGGGGAGAGGAGGCCGAGGGAGGTGGTAGTAGTGTCAATCAAGACTTGAGTTAGCAGCATGGTGGTGACATTACAGATGATGAGCTGATCCTGGGAGGGGCATCTTGTTCCGTGGAGTGGAAACCAGGCAGAGCAGCAGAGCATCTTCAGTTAATACTGAGGGGAAACAAGGTATAGTGGATAGAAAACTAACTATAAAGTCAAAAAGACCTGGATTCAAATTCTACTCCTGACACATACTAGCTATATGTTAGGGTGAAGTCATCTAATTTTTCAGTGCCCCAAGAAAAATCTAAGGGTAGAAGTTACAGATTTCTCACTAACCTGCATCCTTAGAGTTCCCATCCAGGAAGATACTCACACCGATGAAATCATAAGTTTTAGAGTTCCAGGGGTGGGGAACCTGAGGCCTGGAGATCATATGTGATCCTGTAGGTCCTCAAGTGCAGCCCTTTGATGGAATCCAAACACACACACACACACACACACACACACACAAACTGGGATTCGGTCAAAGGGCCACATTTGAGAACATAGAGGGTCACATGTGGCCTCAAGATCGAAGGTTCCCCACCCCTGTGCTTAGACTGAAACAAAACAAACCAGAAAAGAAATTACAACTATTTGGGAGTTAATGGGCAGCAAAGGAAAAATGTAATAAATGGGAGACAACAAAGGGAATGAAATATGGAGAGTGTGAGTATGATCACAAACAGGAAGCAGCCGGTTCAGAAGCTCCGTGTTTTTTACCCTCCTCGGGGCCTCGCTGTCCCTGGTGGCATGCTGGAGGGTGGGGGGCATTTTGGGCAAGTCACTTAACCTCTGGCATTTTAGTCTCAGCCCTGGTGAGAAGTGCATGATAAAGTTTACTTATCTAGAACAGGCTTTGGGATCCCTGGATGCTGTAAATTGCTTGTTATTAGCAATAATTGCCCACAGATTTTTTTCAAGCCATTTACATGAAGAATCTTTGCAATATGAGGTTAAATTGCAATATGCTAATAGTCAATCAATGTGGAGCGGTGGGCTGCTTTGAGATACTAAGCTGCCACACGTTGGCTGCCTAAAGTAAGTGCACTCCTGCTCATACTCATTTCTAGTTCTGTCTTGCTGCTTTCTCCGTATTAGGGAACTAATAAATTTGCTCTACATGAGCTACTGACAGAGTTCTTTACATTTTCTTTGTGTCCTTGGCCTCAGGAAATGATGCATACATCCTGCCTTCTGCAACAGTAACAGATAAACACCCATACAGGTAGCATACAGCAAGGGGCAAGATAAAATTTAAAGACTTATCAACAAAAAGTTCAGTAATGAAAAGCGGTTGGTAGCAACAGAGTTGCATAGAACTAAATTTGCTGAGATCTCAAAAAGAGAAGGATTCCGCACAGAAACATTCATTCAGAACCTATGGAGACAAAATGCAAATTTTTTTTTTGTAGGCTGGGTAAGTAAAAGTCCAGAATTGGCTGAAGAGGATAATGAATAAACCTCTGGTTGATCTTCATCCCCAGGGCCAAGGGAGGAGGACAGGGACTGTGGACCGGAAAAGTGGGGGCCACAAAAAATGGATATTACCAATGCTTCCCTCCTCTAATATATATTTATAGAGTATTTACCATGTATGCCCTAAAGAGACACATAAAATAGTCTCTGACTTCAAGGAGCTTATCCCCTACTTAGAAATACATGAAAGAACAAGTCATACTATAAGGCCATCTGTAAGTTTCATACGAGAAATAGGAGAGGAAGTAGCACAGAGTCCAAAGAAAGAAAGAAGAGCTGGAGCTGACTCAGAAAGCTTCAAGGAAAAAGGATGTTTGTGCTGACAAAAGGAATGGCTCTTTTGTTCATTGTAGCTATCTTTTTGGGGAGGTGGCGGTTTCCATGAAGGCAGGATTGCTGATTTCTCTGTGATTTCTCCTCTGCCCTAGCCTTACCCATATCTACCACTGAATGCATTACACTTTGCATATCCTTTATTATGTCACTTGGACTGATAGTGGCAGGTTGACATTCTTGGGCTTCCTGAGCCTTGATGAAGTCCTGGTCACTCAACACTATGATACATAAGGACTCACAGTACATTGTACTGAGACACTCCCACCTGAATATCTCCCTCCCTTTCCCCCTTCCCCAAAGGATCATAAAAGCTCAGAGAGACTTCAGAAACCATCTAGTCCAGTCCCTTCATTTAACAAATGAAAAACCTGAGGCCCAAAGAAGTTGATAGACTTACCCAAGGTCACTCGGGGAATAAATAGCGGAAGAGGGATTTGAACACAAGGTCAACTGACTCCAGAATTCTTTCCATTCTACTGCCCACATTTAGGCTGGATAGGTTAAACCATATTCACACTGTTTAACTGGACTAACTTTAATTATAAATTCAGATCAACCCCTAGCTAAGTACTCAGAGAATGGTAATTTTTATTTGGACCAGATAAAGAAAGATAAATGTTAGGGTGGGGTGGAGTTCTCTAAACAGCCAGTGGGCAGCATGAGGCCTCTGGGCATCTGGAATTAGCATTCGATCTGCACATCATTCACCACGCCCTCCCACACACACCTGGGGAAGTGGCTGCACACCCCATGGGAACCAGGAAAAGACAAAGAATTATTATTTGGGAAGAGAGGGTGGTCTGGCAGTTGGCACAGTTAACCGCGAATATTTGAAACTGAATCTCAAATCAGGAGGGCCTCCTGGAGATACTGTCGTCACAGACAAAAATAGTGGCACAGAGACAAATGTGTAAACACAGATAAATACATAAATAAATAACCCAATTAAAATTCTCTCTTCTGGACTATTGCCCAGAATCTTTGCCGGGAAACTTTCATCTGGATAAGGTCAGTACTATAGAATAACAGCAGTCAGTTTGAACAGGGCCATTTCATTGCGAGGACAGGTAGGAACAAAGGGAATTAATCAAGAGCTTCCCAATTACGATGAAAATAGATCTAAAATTAAGTATTGTGCATAGAAGCATATTGCATATTTCAGGAGGCACAGCAAATCCAGCCTTAGTATATTGTTTACTAAACTGCTAGTGTAGATTGGTACAAAGGGTACAGCCATTTTGAATGGCAACCATTTTTTAAAAATTATTTCTTTTCAGTTTTCAACATTCACTTCCATAAGATTTTGAGTTTTCAATTTTCTCTCCTTCTTTCTCCCCCCTCCCCAAGACGGTGTACAATCTGATATAGGCTCTACTTATATGTTCATATTAAACTTATTGTCACATTAGTCGTGATGTAAAGAAGAATTAGAACTAATGGGAGGAACCACAAGAAAGAAGAAACAAAACAACAAAAGAAAAGGCGAGCAAATAGTATGCTTCCATCTGCATTCAGACTCCCAAGTTCTTTCTCTGGATGTGGATAGCATGAGTCTTTTGGAGTTGTCTCGGGTCTTTGCATTGCTGAGAACTAAGTCTATCAAAGTCAGTCATTGCACAATGTGGCTGTTGCTGTATACAATGTTCTCCTGGTTCTGCTCACTTCACTCAGCATCAGTTCATATAAGTTTTTCCAGGTCTTTCTGAAGTCTTCCTGCTCATCATTTCTTATAACACAATACTATTCCTTTACATTCATATACCACAACTTGTTCAGCCATTCCCCAGTTGATGGGCATCCCCTCAATTTCCAATTCTTGGCCACCACAAAAAGAACTGCTATAAATATTTTTATACATGTGTCCTTTTCCTGTTTTTATGATCTCTTTGGGATACAGACCTAGACATGGTATTGCTGGGTCAAAGGGTATGTACAGTTTTATAGCCCTTTGGGCATAATTAATGGCAATCTTTTTTTAGAAAAAAAAATGATGGTGCATTGGAGAGGCAAACTGGAAAAGAATATGCAGGGTTTGACTACCAAATAATGAAACTGATAGCCAGAGGATGGCTGCAAAATTTGATAATAATAACTTGCTTTATTATCATGCCTCATGCATAAAAGGGTCTTTTCATTGCCAATTGACCTTCCAGTTCTCTAAATACAATTAGGATTCTCAAGGTTCTTCTAGTAGGCAGCTCGGTTATGTGGTGGAAGAGAGCTCTGGACCTAAAGTCAGGAAGAACTGAGTTCATATCTGACCTCAGTCACTTTTTAGCTGTGTGACACTGGCCAATTAATTTGACTTCTGTCTGCCTCACTTTTCTCATCTGCAGAATGGATATAATAATAGCACTTACCTTCTCAGTGCTGTTGTGAGGACAAAACGAGTTAATATTTGTAAAGTGCTTTGCTAACTTTAAAGTTATTATTAGTGTGGTACACTGCAATGAGTGCTGGATTTAGACTATCTGTGGGATCTTGGGCAAGCCATTTAATTTCTCTGGGCCTCAGTTTCCTCTTTGGTAAAATAAGAGATTGGACTCAATGGTCTCTAAGGTACTTTCCAATCATAAAACTATGATTCTTCTAAAAACTTCTTTGCAGGCTCAGATTCTGAAAATCTAGCCAATAGCTCAGTAATATTCAGATTCCTTAAGAGTCTGGCCAATATGGTGGATGTTCTAACAAACCTTGTCTTTGGCTGAAAGAAGACTTGGGTCAAATTCATTCAGGCAGGACCCGTGTATTGTGATTTTAAGGTCCCAGCACCCCTAAACCTCTATACCTCAACAGCAGGAGTTTAATAGGAAAACAAAAACAAAAAAAGGATCTGAAATACAGGAGGAGAAACATGGCCCTTGTCAGGAAGCTGGAAAGTGGAAGAATGCCACACCAAGGTAGAAGGAAGGGAAGACTCTTTCCTGAAGAGGAAGGAGAACTTGATGTTTTGAGGAGAAAGTAATGACTTCTCAAACCTGGAAAGACTTACATGAACTGATACAAGGTGAAGCAAACAGAACCAGGAGAATGTAGTACACAGTAACAGCAATATTGTACGATGGAGACCTGTGCATGACTTAGCTATTCTCAGCAATACAATGATACAAGACAATTCCAAAAGACTAATGATGAAGCATGCTGTCTGTCTCCAGAGAAAGAATTGATATTGATTGAATATAGATGGAAGCATGCTATTTTTCACATTGTTTCTTTCATTCTTTTTCTTTTATTCAAGTCTTCTACAAAATGACTAATATGGAAATATTTTACATGATCACACATCTATAACCTATATCATTGCTTATTGTCTCAGGAAGGGGAAAGGGGAAGGAAGGGAGGGAGGGATAGAATTTGAAACTCAAAACTTTAAAAAACCAAATGTTAAATTGTTTTAACATGTAATTGGGGGGGAAATAAATATATACACATATAAAAAAACTTCTTTGCAACAAAAACTGGATAAGAAAATAGGCAACTATGAGCAAATTGAAAGTACCTAAAATATGAATTAATTCAAAAAAAGGATTCTATGAAGACACATTCAATTTTATAAGCTGAGTAAGTAAAAGTAGAGTTGGTTTAAACAATGTAAGCAGAACCAAATAATTCTCAATCTCTCTCTCTCTGTCTCTCTCTCTCTGTCTCTGTCTGTCTCTTCATACACACACACTCACACACTCCAACACACACACACACACACGGAAACAAGACAGCAAAACAACGGAAGCTAAATGTTACAAGATTATAATGACCCAGTTTGCAGTAAAGAAGAGATATAAAAAAGTCTCTCCTGCTTCTTTTCAGAGGTGAGGGTCTAGGAATGTGGAACATTGTATATGACATTAGATTTTTTTTTAATATGTTAGTTTTTCTGAACTATTTTTTTCTTCCTCTTTTTAATCCTTAAGTATAAGGGTTAGATCTTTGGGAGGGGGTGGATAAGAGTTTCAATGCGAAATGTATGTAACATACTGACAAAAGATATTGTTGAATTTTTTTTTTTAAGAAACACATGACTGTAACATATAAGAGTGGTTTACAAGCTGACCATTCTTAATATGAGCTGACTCTGGGAATGGTGTTTCTGTGCGTAGATGTGCACATGTGTGCAAGTGACTCTGCCCCAGCCCTCTGTCCACAGATATCCTTGCAATAGAAGTGCCAGGCTCTGCCAATGAATGTTATCACTGTTTTAGGTAGTTGTATTAGGCATGTGAGGAGCCCTTCAACCGCTCAGACATGGATAACCTTGTGAAGGGCTCAGGCAAAGAGAGACTAGCTTAAAATGAAAATAAAAGGAGGGAGATTTTTTTAAGAGATGGAACATCTGTGATAAACTCATTTTCTCTGTGAGCACCAATGGTGAGGCATGTCTGGGTCGGCTGAACAGCATTTCTATAGCAGTCGAAAATTCATTTCATTTCATTATCTGAACTGTTCAAGCACCCCAGTCTGGATCAGAAAAAAGCTCCTTAAACCTGCAGGAATCTCATTTACCCCTGCTGAGGCTCCAGCTTCCTTCCTTATATGAAGGTAGAGATGCCTTGCTTACAAATTCTGGCAGATATATACAAGATTTGTACTGAAAGGGAAGGAATGTTTCCTGGGATCTGCCATCTATAGCAGCCTTATTATTACCTTTTTCTGTTTTATTTAGGTCTGTTTCAAGGCTACTTTACCAATCTCTCATCCGTTAAAAACACAGTTCTCACTACATTAGAAGACAGAGAATGGCCTTAAAGGTGATGCAGAGTAGAACAAAGGAAGGAACATTCCCTCTCCCGACAGCCAGTAATGAAGCAATGTGGATTTTTTTTCAAGGAAAAGGAGATTTTTAAAAACTTTTGTAGCAAGCAGAAGAACATTTAAAAATTCCAAGTTTTATTGAGGAAGATGGAAATGCTAAACACCACAAACTTGTAGACTTAAAAATGAAGAATATTGGGCTTTTAGCAGTAGAAGAAAAATACTTGAAAGTTAGGGCACTCACTACCAGACTGCCCAGTGGCGACATTGTTGGTGTTGTTGGTGAATCGTGTCTGACTCTTCATGACCCCGTGGACCATGGGGTTCTCTTGGCAATGGAGTGGTTTGTCATTTCCTTGTCCAGTTTTATACAGGCAGAGTTAAATGACTTGCCCAGGGTCACGTAGCTATAAGTGTCTGAGGTCAAATTTGAACTCTCATCTCTCTGACTCTGGGCCTAAGTGCTCTATCCTCTGTGTCACCAGCTGCTCCAGTGACACATACATAACATTCTCTGTTGCCTGTCTCACACTCAAGGATCTCCTGAACCTGGTGCAATGGAGTTTTCTGACCTCCTCTACTGTCCTCCTCACCATATACTTCACTCTGGATACAGTAGGCCACTCTATGTCCCCTACACATGCCCTGTGCATTCTTGTACCTCACTCCTCCTTCACGTTTTGGACCAGTCCTTTGAAGCCTAATTCAAAAGTCTTCCAGGATCCTCCTAGTAAATAATGACTTTTCCTTTTCAAACCTGCCTCATGAAACACTTAGTTTTCCTCTGCCTGTTGTACTTAGCCTATATTATTATGTATTTTAATTATCCATTTGTGTGTGTGCTCAATTATTCATTTGTGTGTGAGTTCAAGAGAGTTGGTTGTTAAGTTTTCAATGTGAACATTGACATTACAGAAACTGGCAGATTCCACAAATCAGAACTTGATTTATTATTTTGTTGATTATCTGGACTTAAGAAAGTAACAGAGAGAGGCAGCTAGGTGGTACAGTGGATAGAGCACCAGCGCTGGAGTCAAGAAGACCTGAGTTCAAATCTGGCCTTGGACACTTAGTAGCTGTGTGACCCTGGGCAAGTCACTTAATTCTAATCACCTAAAAAAAGTGACAGAGAAAATAGTAAACTTAAAGTATGTTAAGAGTACTTTTTTTTTTTTTCAGAAAGCTGGCTTAAATATTTATCAGAACATCCCTGCTATAAAATTTTCAATTAGAAGAAGGCAGGGACCATTCATTTCTTTTCTTAGCTTTATGTTTTCCCTAGAACTCTGGTCAAAAAATAAGTAATTAATAACTATTAGGCAAATTAAATTGACTTGTGCTATTCAGGATAATTCAGTGTAGTAGAGAGAACCTTGGAGTTCTCTCCAAAGTGTTGGAGTGTTGCCTTTGAAGGCAGAGGTACTAGGTTCAAATTTTACTTCTGTTTTCTCTGGGCCTCCTCAGGTTCTTCATTTATAAAATAAAGGGGTTGGATTAGGGGCAGTTAGGTGGTGCAGTGGATAAAGCACCGGCCCTAAAGTCAGGAGGACCTGAGTTCAAATCCGGCCTCAGACCAACACTTGACACTTACTAGCTATGTGACCCTGGGCAAGTCACTTAACCCCGCTCAAAACAAAAAAAAAGGGGGGGGTTGGATTTGGTTACTTCTAAGGTTCCTTCCAGTTCTAAGTCTATGATCCTACTAAAGATGGCAAATTCAGAAGAGGGGGTAGCCAAGTTTGCTCCATTCCTTATAAAAGCCTGCCTTCCCCTTTGATTTCCTGAATCCCGTTTTCACACAAGGCTTCCTGCTGAGGATGGCCTAAAGCTTGCTTTGATCCACTCTGGCCTGATAATGACAAATGCATTTTAGCTTGGGTATTTTCAAGTGCCTGAGAGCAGTTTTGCTCCACCCTCACCCCAACCCCATGCCTCCTTTTGCACAGCTTTAGACTATGTACAGGGTACTTGCTAAATGAATATATCTTGAATGAATTAAATAAATCATAACTCATGGGCTCTCGATCACCGTATGTTTGCCACCTGAAAAAAATTCTGGCCAACGACATTTTGCAGCAGTCCCATGCAGGAGACGTGTAAGGCTATGTGGCCCAATGATTGGATCCTGGGATTAGTGATTTGGTTCTAACAGTTGTCTTAATCACTGGATGGAATGTCTCAGTGGTCCTAGTTGATTGAGTAACAATTGATTATAAAAACAGAATCAGTTAAACTAGTATAGACAAACTAAAATTCAGAATTATTTATTTGCTTATGTCTAGACTTGTGCTTGCATCAGTGTTGGGAGCTTCCACTGTTTAAACTCCCTCCACCTGTGCAAATTGGCAACTCATCTTTAACACACAGTCTTGCAGAATTGCCTCAGGCACTGAGAGGTTATCTGGCTGTTCAGTTATTAAGTCAGAAAGTGGACTTGACCCACTGTTCTGACTTCCAGGCTGCTCTTCCATCCACTCTGCTTACATTTCTGACCTCCAGTTGATTCGCTCTGTGTTCTTGAGGAAATCAATACAATGACTACATTAACATTTTTAAAGCGTTCTTCATAGAAAGGACATTTTAAACCGGAGGAAATAAGGTAATTGCATGTGCTCTATAAAATGTGCGTTTGTTTACAATAGGCCATAGAAAAATGCAAATGTAAAAATACAAATTGCTTTTAGACACAAGCACAGTTTAATGCTTATAGTACTTACAGCTGCTTAAAATGTACATTTTAGTTTATATGTCCCGAAAAAAATGTGTTTCTCAAAGTGTATTTCTAGTATAGATGCTAGAGATACAGTTTCAAAATTTTCATTATTAGGAAAATAGATTTTAGTCAGTACCTTGATCTCAGTTATACAATAAAAAAAAATCTACCTCATTTTAATGATCATTATAGAGCAATTCACAGATACTTAATTTTTCAGTTGAAATCAAGATAATAAAATAAACTTACAAAGTGGTGTGTCACCTCACAAGATAAACATCTTGGTTTCATATATTTAAACAACTGTTCCTGCTTGATTTAAGCAATAAAGAGGGGGGAGGAGAAGGGAGAGACAGAGATAGTGAGAAAGACAAGGAGGGAGAGAAAGACAAAGAGAGACAGACAGAAACAGAGAGAGAGAGAGAGAAGAAAAAACAAAAGTATTTAATAGCAAAATAAATAATTATATCTATGGTAATTTAAATGTTCTTTTAGCCAAGATATTTCTACTAAGTAGTATCCCATCCTCTTATTACTGATTTCGTATTGGATTTCTATGCCAGCAAAATATTATTTTGGCAATTCTCGTATTTATCAAAAATTCTTTTCTTCTCCTTCTTAGATGTCCTTCCTAGACATTCATCTGTCATGTCAAGAACATAAGCTATTCCCCTCCCTACCCCAAAAGTCTGGAAAGGCAATTTTTACCTAAATTGCTATTCCTGCAAACTTTTCTAAAACAGTTAGATTTCCAGGTTAATAGATGTATTATCATCTTCCTCCTGTGCAGACGTGCCACCAAAATACTCTGAACATTTTTAGCCCATTTTCCCCCAAAAGAAAGTGAGGCTTCTTCTGAGTCCAACAGAAATGACACCAGCATCTATGCAAAGTTAATTTCAACTTTGCATCCTTCACTGCTTTTGATGTAACCAACCATATGTGTAACAGAGCAGAGTTTCAATGCACTGTTTCCAAATCTTTCTCCCAAGTGAATTGTAATGATGATAGAACCATGGAGCAACATCAGTGAGGAAATTGTACAATTTAGAGGGTTGGTGCTGAGTAAAAATAATGCTTTTAGACACGTTTTCTCAGAATTTATTCAATGGGCTTCCAAATAGAAACTTGATTCTTTAAGCAAGAATTATCTTTACTGTGGACATTAGCTGGGAACTTGTTCATCCCATCGGATTCATTAGAACCTCCCAGTATGGGAGGAACTATAAATGTAGGGATTTAGGCAAGGGAGGTCCTTGCCACATCTACATGATGCAAGATGAAAAAGAAAGCTGAAACCATGTGGACTTCAGGTTTGATAGAGTAGTCGTCTTCACAATCCAAATTCACAAGTCATATACATCATTTCAGCTATGCCAAGCTCTAGTTTTTTACTGTCACTAAAGTGGCCTTTTTATGGGCAGCTGTTGGCGTAATGGATAGAGCACTGGGCTATGAATCTCATCTTCCTGAGTTCAAATCTGACCTCAGACACTATCTCTATGACCCTGGGCAAGTCACTTAACCCTGTTTGCCTCAGTTTCATCATCTGTAAATGAGCCAGAGAAGGAAATGACAACTCACTCTAGTATCTTTGCCAGGAAAACTCCGAAATGGGGTCACGAAGAGTTGACACAACTTAAAAATGACTGAACAGCAAACCGGCCTTTTCTGTGCCTATATAAAGGGAAGAATTAGCAAGTAATAATGTGTTTATTGAAGATCTATTATATTGAGAGTATCATGCTAGCTGTTCAATTTTCAGTTCATTTGATCAGTATAAACCCTTAACCTTGATAATTTGCTGATCATTTTAATTTGGAGTCTATATTAATCTGGTTTGGCTATCCACACAGCCTAACAACTTTTAACAACAAATCCCTACTTTCCTCTGTTGTGTAGATACAGATGACTCTTATTTTATGCGATACTGTGGCAAATATGGAGACTAAAAATAAATAATAATAATTCACATTTATATAATACCTAAGATTTATAGGAGTAGTTTTCTCACAACAACATTGTGAAATACGTAGTATGAGCATGAATAACCCTGCATTGGAACAAATATGGAGATGGAAACAAATTCTCAGGAACCCATTGACCACTGAGGTCACAAACTAGGGTTTATCTGGTTTAGTTTGCAAATAATTCATAGTAGAAGAATGAGGAAGCCACAACCTGGGGCTGAAATGTTAGGCTGCCTCCAACTTGAGACTGAAGATTTTTGCAGAGTCAAGCACGTCAGACTTGTGGACTCTCCTCCGCCCTTCAAAAACCCTGAACAAAGCAACTGCACCCAATGTAACCAATAACCATATAGTTGGGGTGGAAGGAGAAAGAATGACTATGAAAAGTGAGCAAAGACATGAGCAGACTAGATTGGGCTGGATGACCTTTAATGCCTCTGAAGGACAGCTTTCTCCCCAACATGATTCTGAGCCAGGGAGAAGGCAAATGCTCCTCCGAAATAGGTGCTTCACTTCTCTAGGAGCAGAAAAAATCAACACAGGAAAATCTGGTTCTTGCAACAGCTGACAGCCATATTACAGATAAGGAAAATACGGGCATAGATGTTAAGTAACTTCCCCCAGATCACAGGGATAGTGAGCGGCAGAAGAGAGATTTGAATTCAGCTCAGAAAGCTCCAAGTTCAATGCTCTTTCCACTGTACTTCACAGTTTACATTTGTTGTTGTTCAGTCATTTCAGTTGTGCCTGAATTACTGGTGGGTAATTAGATATTATCATGCCTATTTTATTGAGTTCAGAGAAGCTATGCTGCAGACTCTTCCTGGGATCCCACATTTAGAACTAGGAGGGACCTATCTAGTCCAATTCCATCATTTTACAGATGAGGAAGCTGAGGCCCAGGGTGGGGTAAATAGCTTACCCAAGATCACATAGAGAGTAAGCATCAGAGCCAGAATTTGAACACAGTTCTTCTGCCTCTCAAGCCCAGTGTTCATTCCACTATGCAATTCCTCTACAACTTGCTGCAGCTCCATTATAGTCTTCCAAGTCTACTCAGTGAACAAAGTGCCTTCTCTGTGCATGGCATTGTGCTAAATTCTGGGATTCAAAGAAAGGCAAAAAAAAAAAAACCAAAAAAAAAACCAGGCCCTGTTTTCAAGGAGCTCATAATCTAATGGGGAAGGCAATATACAAACCACTCTGTATACATACAAGATGTATACAGACAGATATACTTACAAGCATGAACGACAACCTGTGAAAAAGCATGAAGGGAGATGGGGGGCAATAACAAGGAGGCTGATGTCACTGAATTACAGATTGCAGAGAAGGAAGGAAGGTATTAAGAAATCTGCAAAGGAAGGAAGGGGCCAGGATGGGGAGGGTTTTAAAAACCAATCTCAGGATTTTCTATTTGATTCTGGAGATACTAGGGAGCCAAGTCAAATCAATGACTATTTATTAAGAATGTGCCATGTGCCAGGCATTGTGCTAAGCTCTTAAAACTGCCCTAAGACTTTTGGAATATGCTGGCCCCAAAATTCTGGTCCTTTGAAGCCAGACCCCATGGACTTTTTGTTTATCCTTCTACTGAACAGAAATCTGTTTTTTCTCTACAATTTCTACCCATTGGTTTCAGTACGCTTTCTTCTGGAGTTGTACAGAGCAATTGTAATGCCTTTTCCATGTGACAGCCCTTCAAATACTTGGACATAGTGATACCATTATAAGTATTTTCTTTTCTGAACTGAACAACCCCAGTTCCTTCAACTGATCCTCCTATAACATGGTTTCGAGTGTCCTCATCATCTTGGTCATCCTCCTCTGATTGCCTTACAGCTTATCAATTAATTTGAGAACTAGTCTGAATTCTCTAAGAAATAACTTATGTGGCTTCAAACTTCTTTTGTCCAAAACTGGCTTTTGTACAGACGCAGCATCTCCATAATTAAAGTAGCTTAAGCAAGTAATTTAAAAATCGTAGTCTTTGGGTATCAGATGTCTCAGCTGAAACAGTAAGATTGGAATATGAGTTAATTCCCCACCACCCAAATATATCTATAAATGTTATTTATAATTGGCAATTAACTCAGCTGCTCTACATCTGGGCCCAGAGTGGCACAGGACTATCCTTGTTTTCAACTAGAATTGTAGAATTTTTAGGGCTAGAAGGATCCTTAGAGATAATCTCATCCAGCTTCTCACTTTATAGGAAAGGAAACAGAGCAATAGATTGATTAAGAGGCTTTTCTAACGTCACATAGTTAATGGCAGAAGTGACACTAGAATAAGTCTGTTGACTCCTAGTTCAAACCTAGTCCTCTTTCTACCATATCACACTGTTTCTTGAGGAGGCCTTTACAAAATTGATTCATTTTGTCCTACTCCAGTTTTGGAAAAACAAACAACCAAAGATAATTTAAAACATCTCTTCATATGTTTCTTTTTGAAAATTACCTCCCAGAAAATGATAGATTTCAAGGAAACCCATTGCATCCAAAATGAGGAGGGATCAGAAAAAAGATAGAAGAATTAATTCTCTTAACTTTATCAGCATTATAAGCAACTATGATTGCTATTACCTTATCTTCTAAATTTACCAAGTTATTTTATAAACAAGCAGACACAGGATCCAGGAAGCAAGCAAGAAAAAAAAAGAAAAGAAAGGAAAAAAAAGAGGCAGGAAGAGGTGAGCTGGAAAATTTGGAATTTCAGTCCAAAGGACTTTGTGCATTGGGTATTGTTGACAGAGGCTGAGCTGACATCTTGCTGGTAAAAACTGGTCCTAACTGATACAACTTAGTAGATAGGTTAAGAAAGGATGAAGGAAGTTGCCAGGCAGTATTAAAGTTAAAAGTGGTGTTCCCAGGGGCCTCGGCTTCTTGGAGCTCAGAACACAATAGGCAGAGCTGACAGGCAATTTCCAAGGGACAATGAAAAATATTATAGTTTTTCTTGATGCCCAGGAAGTTTGATCAACAAGGGAATTATTTCAGTGATTTGCAAGTTAGGTGCTATGTTTATCTTCCTGTCTGAGGCAGTTACCAGTTGTGTGCTATAAATACTACCTCATCTCTCTGCTTAAGAAAAGGTAAGAGGACCCACACGTACAAAAATATTTATAGCAGTTCTTTCTGTGGTGGCAAAGAACTGGAAATTGAGGGGATGCCTGAATGGCTGAACAAGTTGTGGTATATGAATGTACTGGAATACTATTGTGCTATGGGAAATGATGAGCAGGCAGACTTCAGAAAAACCTGGAAAGACTTACATGAACTGATGCTGAGTGAAATGAGCAGAACCAGAACATTGTACACAGTAACAGCCACATTGTGCAATGACTGACTTTGACAGACTTAGCTCTTTTCAGCAATGCAAGAATCTAAGACAACTTCAAAAGACTCATGATGGGAAATGGTATCCACATCCACAGAAAGAATTCTGGAGTCTGAATGCAGGTGGAAGCATACTATGTGCTCTCTTTTGTTGTTGTTTTGTTTTACTTTGTTTCTTCTTTCTCGGGGTACCTCCCATTGGTTTTAATTTTTCTTTACAACATAACTAATGTGAAAATATGTTTGATATGAATGCATAAGTAGAGCCTATATCAGATTGCATGCTGTCTTGGGGAGAGGGGAGAGGAGGGAGAGAAAATTGAAAACTCAAAATCTTATGGAAGTGAATGTTGAAAACTAAAAATAAATTAATTAATTAAAAAAAGAAAAAGGTAAAAGGCTTGAGGGATATTTTCTGTATTTATATGAGAAGATAAAACCTTCCTTTTGTTCTCTTCTGAGCAAAAAGATGTTTCAACAAACTTGTCCTCCTCTTCCTCTTCTTCCTCTTCTTCCTTCCTTTCTTCTTCTTTCTTCTTGTTCTTCTAAAGAAAAAAAGAAAAACAAAGCCCTTGTAACAAATATTAATAAGCAAGCAAAGTAAATTATCATATTGGCTATGTCCAAAAAATGTATGAAAGCTATCTGCATAGAGATGATCATTGAAATTATGAAAACCAAAATCAATACTTAAGAGAAAATGATCATGTTATCTTAGATATCATCACATCCCAGGAAGATAATTTGGGCATAGTTAGTTATGTCCTAAGCATCAAGAATGAGAAACAAGGGATAGTACTATGATAAAAATGTTTTTTTTCTTCTTTTCTCAATTTACTCTGCTTGCATTTTGGCTTCACTTTCCCAAAGGGAGAGAAGAATAATGAAAAGAGATGAAAGAAAAAAGATCATCCTTTTAAAGACTTTGATTTTGACAGTGTCTTTATATGAAGTGGAAAACTGTACTATCCAAATAATATCATTCCAAAACCACACACTTTTGGGTGAAATATCTACACAAAGGAGGTCAAAGAGAGAATGTCCTTATGGGCAAGGTATGTGCAGGGATGACAGAAATGAAGTCTGTTTATTTAAACAGTTTGTTTCAATTAACTAGTTCACTTTTTGTGTAAAAACAGTAAAGGAAGAATTTCAATGCACACAAACATTTTGTGGGTGGTGGAAAGTACAACTGTCCCTAACTAGCAGTATGTACTTGGGCAAGTAAGTCCCTTAATCTCTGAACTTCAATTATCTCATTTGTAAAATCAAAAGGTTAGACTAAATGATGTCTAAGATTCTTTCCAGGTCTATGGTTTTATGATTCTTTTTGGTAATGTCACTGAGCTTAAATGGCAATGATGTAACTAGCACTTAGCACAGTTCCTGTCACATAGTAGGTGCTTAATAAATATTTATTGATTGATGATTCTGTATTCAATTTTTTTTGGAATCAGGTACAATTTGAATAGATGTCTCAGCCCTAAATGCTACCTGTCATCACCATGAAGCAGCTAGATGGCCTAGTAGACAAAGGATTGGACTTGGGGGTCCAGGAAGGCCTGAGTTCAAAATCTGCCTCAGATGCATATTAGTTATATGACCCTGGCCCAGTCATTTTATCTTTCTCAGCCTCAGTTTCCTTATCTGCAATATGAGGATAATATCACACCTAATTTACTGAGTTGTGATAATATAATGAGATAACATGTATGTAAAGGACTTTACAAACCTTAAAGATCTATCTAAATGCTAACTATTATTATATAAAACTTGTTTGGTTCTATTGCTCACAATCACCATTTCCCTTGAATCTCTAACACACACACACACACACACACCCATACACACACACCATTACCACCATGGGAATTCAAAGTGACATTTGCTTAAACTTGAAATGCTAAGTAAATAAAAATAAATTACAACCAACAGTAAACATTCTCACCACTCATATGCCAAAACTATTTCTTGTATGACACTGCCAGAGCCACATTCAATGAGTCACTCATTACAGGTTCTTAAAAGCAGTGTCAGGAACAGTCTGTGTCCTTAGTCACCTCCCCTTCCATCTGAGAGCAGCAGCAATAACTTTTGCAACACTGGCTTCTCTAAGCCATAGGGAGCATGGCATCTTGAGGCAGCAGCAACTGTATGATCATTGAAAGCCTAGATTCCTAAAATGCTATTTCCTGCCACTTTTATCAAGGTCCAGAAGAGAATCAGGAAGTTGAGACACAGCTGCCATTTTCTTTCCTCTCATATTTCATCGGCATTTCTCCCTTTTCTTCTGGCACTTGCTCAAATCTTCCCACCTCTTACCCTTTGTGAGACCTTTCACTTGCTGTTCTGAAATCACTCTCCCTCATCCCCATCCTACAGAACATGCAGCAGAATCACGTCATTGTCTACCTACTGGGCATAGGCTTATGGGGTATGAAGTCCCTCTTACATAGACAAATCCACTTAATCCTATATCTAAGTCACCAAAGTAAATTCCAAGCAATTTTCTGGTGTGTTTGATTAAGTTTGTAGATAAACAAAATGATTTATCATAGGTTTCCAAAGTGGGCAATATCGCCCCCTGGGGGTGTGCTGGAAAGACAGAGGGGGGTGGTAGTCGCCTCGGGTGCAATTGGGGGGTGTTGAATAAAAATAAGGTGGTGGAAGCATGAGAAATCAAGAGAAGAAAATTTTGAAAAACTGTTCATATGTTTCATCTGTCGTATAACAGAGTTAAAGTCGTAATGAGTACATTATTTTCCAAATAAACACATAAATTACTACTTATGACCCATCAGTGGTAAAGTCTGTGGACAGTTCTTGACAAGCAAGTGTTGGCAGGTAAGTGCGTTGCACATTGTCAGGAAGTCCAGCATGCATTGGCAAGAACATGTGCATATAATGACTCGTTTATAATCAATACTATATGCATCATCAAAATTTCAATGCAGGAAAAAAACGCAAACTTAAAATGAATTATTACATTTAAGATGTGTCATTTAAAAATATTTATTTTTGTGAAATGACACATTAAAGGGTTAAAAAAATAGATTTCCAGGGGGGTTGCTGAGTAATTTTTTTTTTTGAAAAGGGTTTGATAGGCCAAATAAGTTTGGGAACCTCTGATTTAGGTAGTAAGGTACTAAATATTTAAGTACCAAAGTACTAAGATTTCTCTCAAATTCACATTAATATTCTCTTCCTCACCCCACCCCCACACTCCATTAGCAAACTTGCATACAACTAAATTATTGACCCAAATCCTGCATTTTGCCAAATAATTTAACCATAAGATTTGGTGATAATTATTTCTTATATTTTATAATATCCTTATTACAAACACATACAAGGTGTCCCAAAAGTCTTAGTGCAATTTTTAGCTTTAATAGTTTAATAACAACTTTGATAGCTTAAAACTGCTCTAAGACTTTTGGGACACTATATACACAATCATAGGTACCTATGCATTTGTATGGGTTTTTTTTTTCCCAGAATATCTTTTTTTTTAAATAAATCAAAGCTTTTTGTCTTTCTCAACACTAGGGAATGGGATATGATCCTTTTACCTGCTTTTTAACTTCATTCACTGTCAAATGACATCCTTAATCCCACTTTGCTTTTTTCCTCCTTCCATACAGTTTTTCCAACTTGGAATATGGATCAAATTTTATATCTCTCTAAACCTCAATTTAACTGTTAGTCCCATAAGGGGATACAAGAGCTGTTTTATATTCTGGCAGTTCCCCAAGTCTGCAAATTTTTATTTTTAATAATGTTTTCCTTGTCTCTAATTTCCTGTGTAAAAAAACCATTCTCTTGGACAATTACCCTTGGAATGGCCTTGCCTGAATCAATTTCAACTTGAACTGTCTTAGAGAGTTCAGTTGTGATTTGAGATTTTTTTTTAAAAACTACTCTTTTCTGTTTTTCTGCACTTTTGACACTTCTCAACTAAAGCAGAAAGTTCAGTTTTTGTTTCCCTCTTAGTTTAATTAATATCTTGATTGGGTAATCATAAGAAACATAGTGCCTATATTAGGAAAAAGAATTAGTAGCCCTCCCAATTGTTCTAGAAATAGTTCGCTTTTGTGAACTGCTTCTATTTTGGAATACTTTTGCCCATAGAAATTTTTTAAGTGGTAGTGAAATTCTCAGATCCAGCCACAAAAGGCTATCTGAATCCTGGTGTACAAGAAGTAGAGCATTCGTAGTCCTATTTCAGCTACATCTAACCTTGCTATTTATAACATGGTTTCTGTGAAATAAGGGATTCTGAATGTCACCTAAGGATTCCAGGAAGCTTGCTCACCAAGCATCAGGAAGACTGCTTTCTTCTGGATAGCAAGGTCAGGAAAGTTGAATTGTTGGTGCCCTAAGTAAATATTTGTGCCTTTCAGCTATACCATTTATTCAAAGTAAACTATTTTTCTGTGGTAGGCCTGGAGATGGTCCTGGACAAGAGAAGTACCCTGGGTATCGAAGATAAATTTTTTATTATAGCATGAAAGACAACACTGGCCCTATTCATACGTGTAAAATAAAGTACTTCTCCACATCCCAAATTCTACACCATAGGAACTACTTAGCCTATTAAGTCTCTTTCCTCTTGATCTGAATTGGGTACAAAGGTTAGCTGTCTCCACGAATCTGTCAAATTGAATTGAGAGTGGGGGAGGGACACCCTAGTTCTTGAATCAAATTTCCCTAATATTCATTTGAATACATGGGTTGTCTGTGAGACCAGAATTCATACATCTACAACTTCCTGTGTTAGACACTGTAGAGTGTGATGTCATCAAAAACATACTTTTCCTTTTTTTTTTTTTAAGGCAATTGGGGTTACGTGACTTGCCCAGGGTCACACAGCTAGTACGTGTTAAGTGTTGGTCTGAGGCCGGATTTGAACTTAGGTCCTCCTGACCTCGGGGCCGGTACCTATCCACTATGCCACCTAGCTGCCCCAAAAACATGCTTTTACTCACTTAAATAACGTAAAAAATATGCATCCATGTTACCTTTGCTGAAAACTCTTTAGAGATGGGATGCTTTAGTGTAGATGTATAGATGGAAGGCAGCTGGGTGGTGCAGTGGATAGAATGCTGAAGTGTTCAAATCTGGCCTCAGATACTAGCTGTGTGACCCTAGGCAAGTCACTTAGCCTCTGTGTGTCTCATTATTCTCATCTGTAAAATGGAGATAATAAAAATTCTTATTTCCTAGGTTGTTGTGAGAATAAAATGAGATAGTATTTGTAAAGTATTTTGCAAACCTTAAAGTGCTATGTAAATGCTAGTTATTACCACATTTTGTATTTGCTGTGGTATGTATACTATATGGGTGGGCCTATAAATAGATATGTGTATGTGTTGAATAACTATTTCGCTATAGAATTAGATTACATGAAAAAGTCTGAATACTTTTTGACAGTTGCTTCTTGGTTTTTTTTTTTAACATTCACATTAAAGGAATTAATTTTTGACACGACAGCTTGCAGTAGAGCACATGTGTCAAAAAAGATGATATGGTTATGGAAGCAAGTAACTTGAATCATATATTGTAGAAACTTTAAATATAATCAATCAGTCAGCAAAGGTTTATTAGGAACCCAATATATATTCAGATTATCCTAGTACCATGGGGAATATATAAATACTATGAAAATAGGTGCACTCCTGGGACTGGAAGGAAGGAAACCTGGGTTTTAGTCCTGGCTTTGCCTGTAACGAGGTGTGTGCTCTTGGGTAAGTCAATCATTGCCCTACTTTGATTCTAAGTTTTCTAGCCTATAAAATGAGACAGGTAGATTAGATGAGCTCAAAGCTTCATAAATCTGTGTCTCTATACACGAGATATGGATTACTCCAATACGATCATCTAGTTAGGGAGACAAGTCTCTAATAAGCATGGAGCGCAATGCACGTTGTACTCAAATACACATTACTTCAAATGGGTTGTTGCCTCCAACAATGAAGATCTCAACTCCTCAATCCCTGTCCATTCTATGCAATTCTTCTGCATGTTCTCCCAAAAGTTCGCCACAGGTAGCCACTCAACACGCAATCAGGTTTCCTTGCTTTCTCTGAACATTATGAAGATTCCAATGATGCACATAGGCTGAGTGTTGGCTATCCTTTTTCATCTCATGACACAACAATATACATTTTAAGAAAGAACATCATTATTTCTAAATTGGTATGGTACAGTCTGTGAGCACTTTAGCAATCTTAACTGCCACTATTTTGTTATTTGTAACCCAGGCTCTAGTTAACGTACACCATTTGTTGCTCCCTGTGAAGAATGCAGGCGATCTGGCCTCCATGCCTTTGTTCTTGTTATTTTTTTTAACCTGGAATGCTGTCACACCTCGTTTTCCATTTATTGAAGTTCTATATGTCTTTTCCTTGTCAATATTTTTTGGCTGGCCATGAATCTCTTTAAGAAAGCCCTGTAGCACTCTCTTGTTTGATACAATCAAGCATATAAACACAAATATAAAATAAATGTCATTGCAACTTAACAAATATTTATCAAGCTTGGTATATGCATAGGCTTCCACAAATTCCTAGTTTAATCTTCAGAGTTTGAACTAGCATGGAGTACCTGGGACTTTTCTTTCATCACCAACATTCAGGAGCATAAGTTTCTTTTCCTTGGATTGATATCCCATGAGGCGAAACAAGACATCCCATCTCACTTGCCCTGATCAGACTGCCACCCTCTATGCTCTTCTGGCCTTCATATCCTTCTGTAGCAATGTCTCTGTGTTAGACTACATCTGCTTTCCATGGAATAAGCCAGCTGATACAAAGAGATCCGTCACCAGTCATCTGACCACTAGATGAATCACTCTACTGTGATAATCCACGAAACAAAGAAAAATACAAAATGGTTCTGATTCCTTTTTGCTTCTGCAATGACAATTGAAGTAAAGGCAGCAGAGGGGAAAATAAGATCACTAGGTTTTTAGACCATCTCTAGACATCATCTTCACTGTTGTTAAGCTCTGTTTACCTCAGTTTCCTCGACTGTAAAATTGGGATAATGATAACACCTCTATGATACTACTTACCTAGTGATCAATGAGTAGATACTCTCTTGGAGGAATTAATTAAATTTTCACTATAAAGGAAACCAGAAAACAAAAGAAAGCTGCCACTCAACCTTTCACAAATCTACCTGAGAGAGGCAAATAAAGGAGTTGTTTTATTTTTGTTTTAGTTTGCCCTTTCACACAAGGGCAACAGGAACTATAACTTCATGGGATTTTTGATATCTCACAGAAGAGTACTCAAGAAATGTGCTTGTAAAAAAAAATTATCTACCATGAAGGTAATTACAGCTTATGTGTCAACATCTGTCACTGAGGACAAGAAGGTACAGAGGAGATTCTGCAAAGAATTTGATATGGCCCTTCAAATAAAATCAATATACACTTTAGTACTTGGTGATTTCAATTCAAAGAGGGGCACGGGAAAGGATGGTGAAAAATGTTGGGAAATATTGTTTGGGACTAAGAAACAGGAAAATTGAAAGGCATGTAGATTGTACAGAAGCCTCCAACATACATACTTTAAGAATATCCTCTTCATGAAGACAGTCAGGAGATGTTCAACATGGTGGGTATCAAATATATCAACAACAACAAAGGAAATGGCTTATATTTTTAAAAAAACTGGGGAAAATGGTTACTGAATCAGCTATCGTATTCAGTCAAACCATCAACTTGTTAGAACAAAGGTCAAGATCAATACCATTGAATTGTAGATCTGGACCTAGAAAGGAACTCAGAGGCCTTCTCCAACCTTCCATTTTATAGATGAGAAAACTGAGACCTAGGAAGTTTAAATGACTTGCCCAAGGTAACACAGGTAACACAGCTTCAGAGTCAGGATTTTAACCTAAGCCCTCTGATTCCATTGTCAGTATTTTTTTCCATTGTGTCACACTGTTGTCATATATTGGTACAAACAAGAAGAAAGAATAAAAATTAGAAAAAGATATGAGGATACAAACCCCACAAAATCATAGCATTTCTATAAAGCACAAACAAAAATTGAAAGAAACAATAATAAGAAACATTCTACCCAAATACAATAACTATTTGCTATACCTATGAATATGATTTACTATAGAGAAAGATCACTTTTCAAATGAGAACTATCAGGAAAATAAGAATCTTGGTGGAAATTATAATAACAAAATTATATATCATATTCTACAAAAATCAATATGTGACCTGAATAAAAGGTCATACCATAAAAATAATTAGAAGAGTATTGTTTATAATTGTGGCCAGAATAGGTAGGTGACACAGTGGATAGAGTGCCTGGCTTAGACTCAGAAAAACTCATCTTCCTGAGTTTAAGTCTGGCCTCCTAGGCAAGCCACTTCACTGTGTTTGCCTCAGTTTCCTCAACTGTAAAATGAGCTGAAGAAGGGAATGGCAAACCACTCCAGTATCTTTGCCAAGAAAACCCCAAGCGGGGTCATGGAGAGTTGGACATGACTGAAAACAACTGAACAACAGCAACAACAACAACAGTTCTTAGCAAAATAAAAGACATAAGAGATTATAAAAAATAGATACTTTTTTCTATATACAATTTAAAAGGAAGGAAGGAAATAAGCATTTATTAAGCACCTTCCATGTACCAGGCACTATACTAAACATTTTTTTTTACAAATATTATCTCATTATATCATCTCAACCTTGAGGTAAGTGCTACTATTATCCTCATTTTACAGTTGAGGAAACTGAGGCAAATCAGAGGTTAAATGACTCACACAGGATCACACAGCTACTAAGTATTGGAGGCTGGATTTTAACTCAGATCTTGATTACATTCACTGAACCACCAGCTGTCAAAGATCCAATATCCTAAAATATTTAGAGCAGCCCTCCTTGTGCTAGCACAAAGATGACTGCAAAAATGTAAATGAAAAAATCATAAGCAGGAGGTTGAATTTTGAGAATGGAAAAACCAGTGATGGTAGTAGAGTAGAGATAATGAAGTATAACTTCTCCTTCATGAGAGAAAGGTGAGGAACAAATAGGACAGAATATTATATAGACCATCAAATCAGTTTTCTATATCAGATATTTTTCTTGTTTTATTCTAGTGCAAAGGTAGTTTTATTCTGAGAGTTGGCAGGAAATTACTATGATATAAAGACAAATGTATCAACAAATTTGATTTTGAAATTTTTTTTCAAAAGAGTATGACATGTGAATGAATGAACTCTGATCTTGCCTATTCAAACATGATATTGTTGCCAAAAAATGGGAAATGTAAAAGACAGACATCAACACAAAATATCACCATTTGCTAAGGAAGCTTAACTCACATAAATTGTCACATTTAGGAGATCAAAAGATCTTAGAAACCACATTAGCTAGCAAACACTTGATCTCCTGGCCATGCAGAAAGATGTGGTAGCCAAGGGCAACGCCAATTTAGAATATTAACTCATTTGTAAAATATTATTCGGGCGAAGATGATATAATAGTCAGTGTTGGAGGGATGTTTGGAGGATGGGCAATTAATGCAATAATGGTAGAGTTGTAAATTGGCCCATCTGTTCTATAAAACAATTGGGAATTATATGAGAAAAGTCAATAACTGTTCATACCCTTTGGCCCTACTGATCATTTGCCCTAGAAGGTTAAAGATGGAAAGGCTCTGTTTATAATAGCTGGCCAACATTTATATCAGTACCCTTTGAGGCAGAAAAATACTGCAAACAAAGTGAATCCCCATCTTTTGCAAAATGATTGATTGTATATTAATATAATGCAATTCTATTGCTCTGTAAGAAATGATGAATATGAGAAATTCAGAGAAACGCAGCAAGAATTGTATGAACTGATGCAAAGGGGAAAAAAGCAGGACCAGAAGAACCACAGACACAGTGACTACAATAATGAAAGAGAAAATAACTCTAGAAAGAAGCTAGAATCTGATTAATGTTAATGACTAAACCTAGTTTTAGAGAGAGATGGTGAAATATACTTCTTTCCTCTTGGAAGACCAGGAGGGAATTATGGCTATTAAGTGCTATAAAACAATCACTATGTTGCTTGATCTTGCTTGAGTTGGAAGATTTATGTGGTATAAAAACTTTAAAGACATCAATAAATTTTTTAAAATATTTCTAAACATTTTATGGAAAGAAAATGGTGCACAATTATGAGTAGTGGTATCTTACAGACCTATAAAAATAAGTTTACAGGCTAGCTCCAATTCCTTTCTACAGTGCCAGTTCTCAACTGATATGGCTCCCAAGCTACTCACTACTGTTTTTTTTTCACATGAAAATTTTTTACTATGACAAAGACATCATACAATTTTTATGATCTTGGTCTTTCCTTCTTGTCTTTGTACAAGGCCAGAGGAGAAACATTTGCAATTTTTACAACCTTGAATCAGACTCCAGGAATATCACCAACAGTATGACCTTTTTGACCCAATACAGAAACCAAAACTTCATCATTTTCCTCAATAAAGTTCAAGCAGCCAACATTGGGAACAAAGGCAGTAATTTTTTTTTGCCATTCTTAATCAGCTGGACTCCCACACACTTCCTGATGGCAGAATTGGGCTGCTTGACTTCCACACCAACTTTTTCCAAGGTAATCCCTTTTGCGTGAGATGTTCCTCCAAATGGGTTGGTCTTCAAGGCAGTGCCCAAATGAGCTTTCTTATATTGTTTGTCCTGCCACTTTTGGTCTCTCCTGTGGCTTAGGAGCTTTCTAGCAGTATGAAGACCACAGCACTTACCCATGCTGCTGCCATCCGGGCTGAGAGAAAAGAGAGAAGGAAGCCCACTCACCACTCTTAATTACTCTTCTCTGACACACTCCAATTTGTCAATGACCTTCCTAAGATAAAGTTCCCCAAATTGAACATGAAAGGGAATCTGTTCTGTCCTGGTACAAAGTTTAGAAAGCATCATTCTGGATCAGCAGCCTTATTCTGGATATAATCAATACCTCTTAATACAACTCAAAATTTCAATATTTTTGGCTGCTCTGTTACATTGTTGACTCATATTTACCTTGTGGTCCATTAAAATCCTCAGATCTTTCTCACATGAATTGCTTGTCAAATCACAACCTATGTGGATGATTTTTTTTGAAACTGTGTCAGATTTTACATATCTCATTGGATAAAGGTCTTGTTCTAACTTAATAACAACAACAGTAATAACTTTAGCACTTACCATGTTCCAGGGACTCTTCATGTTTGACAAATATCTCATTTGATTCTCACAACAATCCCGAGAGGAAGGTGCTATTATTATCTCCATTTTTAGATGAGGAAACTGAGGCAAACAGAGCTTAAGTGATGGATCCAGGGTCGCACAACTAGTAAGTGTCTGAGGTTCAATTTGATCTCATGTCTTCTTGAATTCAAGGCTGGCACTCTAACCACGGTGCCACCTAGTGACTCTTGTCAAAATCTTTTTGTATTTTCACAAAATTTTTCATTCAATGTCAGTTCTGTCACCCAGATTTGCATTATATGCAGATTGGGTAAGCATAGTATTTATGGATTCTTATAAGTCCTTGATAAAAACATTAACATTAAACAAAAACATTAACAAAAACATTATCTTGTGGTCTTCACTAGAGGCCTCCCTCTAAATCACCTCTGATCCATGGGCCTGGATATCCAATCATTTCTGATTCTACCAGCTGTCATTAGCAGGGTCTCATCTCTCCATCTTATCCACGAGGGTATCATGAAAGAACCTGTCAAAAGATTTGTTGAAATCATTGCTAATGTGGAAATATGTTTTGCATGACTTCATATGTATAATGGGCATCATATTTCTTGCCTTCTCAAAGGGTAGGGGAGGGATAAAAAGAGGGAGAGAATTTGGAACTGAAAACAAAAATTAAAAAAAAATTTTGTGGAAATTCAGGAAGTCTGTATATCTAGCATTCCCTTGATCTACCAATTTAGTTGCCTCAAAAAGCAAGGAAGTTAGTGTGACACATTCTTAAAGAAGACATTCTGTCTTTTGTTTATCATGGCTTCTCTTTTATGAATATAACACAGAACAATTATTGGGAGACTCAAGGAATTCTCCCAAACAAACAGTTTACTGTGACTTAATCCCATCGAATCAATTTGATGAGATTTTAGGGTATAGACCTTGGTTTGTAGGGAACATATCCAATGGAGCCCTAGGCTTATGCCAAGTAGACAGAGATAACCTTTCTGATTGGTCTCTGGTGAGTCACTGAGGGCGTGGAAGAGAGATTCCTATTGGAAGAATCACTCTTTTCATGGTAAGAGTAGGTTGTGAAATGGATCCACCTTTTTTGGGCCCTTTTACCCTTAGATATCTAGACAGGACTGCAGCAAGGGAGATAGAGGTAGATTTCTCTCTTCCCTCAAACCCCACCAGGAACAGAAAATGGCAACTTGTAGGAGAAGCACATGGCCGTGATAAACAGCTTATGCATGACCAGGTAAGCCAGATAATGAAGTTCCTGGTTGCCTTCTAACTTTCTACTTGCTTCTCTTGAATACAAGTCAAAGACTAGATCTTGAGAATCAATCAACATTTCCATGCTTAGCATTACATCAGTTCAGAAGTCAAGTACTAGCCTCTTAGAGAAAGATTTCCCCAATGAAGAGTTCTCAGAGGAGGAAAAAACCTCCAGTGGGATGACCCAGAAGCTGGAGGATGCCCATTAAGGGCCAGAAAGATCTGGACTTTTCCAGTCTTCCTTGATCTTTTGTGTTTCTCAAATGGTGAAAGCCTAAGATGAATGAGGAGTATTTGTTCATTATAAAGTCTTTTTTTTTTTAACCTTAAATGGTAATCTAATGAGTATGATTATCTCTATGAGTGTTTTATATTTCCTCTATTTATTCATGTGGGCCTAGGGAGCCCTTTGTATCTAATGTATTTTCTGGCCTGATGGAAAGAATTTGTTATCCCACACCCAATGACCATACTGTACTTGAGTAGCTTTGCTTGAGGGGATCCTGTTATTTACATATGGGGAAACTCTAGACATAAGCCACACTTAAGCTTTGTTTTGGAGATTTCTTTGGAATTTTATTCTGGGTTGTAGAGAGACTAGAAGAGAACTTAAGTTAGGCCCACCCTCCCACCCCCATGATGGAAGCCAGGCTACATAGTTTCACAGTTCCTTGGAGAGCCATTAGGCTGTGGGTGATATATGATGTTCACACAATGTCCATTTAATGGTCATTAAAAGCAAGTAGTCACATTGTTGTAAGTAAAACACTTTGCAAATTGTAAAACCATATAAATGTGAATTATTTTTCAAAATTGTATAATTCTTTTTTGACAAATGATAATATGTAGAGTCATTGATATGCCCAAGTTGAATACATGTGTGACATTTTTCATATTCTTAAATGATATTAGAACTTAGTTTCTGAATTCCAGCCAAGTTCTATGGTATCTAGAAAAATATCTCCTTTTTCTAATTTAAAATTTAATCAGAAGCCTTAGGGGTAAAAAATGGATGATGGTAATTATTTCTCTTGGATTCAGTTTGCCTTTTCAATTCTACCTTCATCACATTAATGTAAACATTTCTCTAACAGTGCAAAAAACTAAGCCTAAGGAAAGATGGGGTTGTGTGAATATTTCTAAATTATAAATCATGGTTGTAATTACCAAACCATACCCCTAAATCTCCCGAAGTACTTCTTGCCCCTTCACAAATGCTAAGTAATCACCAAAGTAGGAAGATAGAAATACCTTGAATGTGGATTTCCAGACACTCAATCTTGAAAATATCTTTCATTCCTTCCTCTCCTTGCTCTCCTTTGTACAGTTCATCACCAAAATCTGCCAACTTTTCCTCTTTGATAGTTCTCAGATTGCCCCCACCACACACACACACCTCCCCCTTGCTCAGTGTTCCCACAGCTCTATCAGTGGTCCTAACTTTAACTACCTCATGCCTGGACCATTACAACATTCTTTCAAATCGGCCTCTCTCTAGTCTTGCCTTGCTCCAACTCATATACAGAATTAAGAATTATCATCCTCAGTTGTCATAGCCAGGGCCAACCTTAGACGAGACTTTGAACCCGAGGCTTCTCTTCTTGTTTTCCACTAACGTCTTCTTTGGCTTGGATAGGGTCCCATACTACTTACTACCCAGGTTCTCCCCTAAAATCTATGCCCTTCAGGGCTCAGATTTCCTGCTAGGTGAAAATAGGTGGTAAGGGATTAATTAGGCAAACTAATCTTTGTTAATGGGTTAGCTTGCTAATCTGTTACCCTCCCAAGGCAGCATGACTTAACCCTTAAGGAATGACTATTAATACTGACAATTTTGAATAGTGGGAGAGATGTGTATTTATCTGAGTATAGGATAGCCTTCATTCAATACTCATTAAACCCCACCACGAGGGGGTATACTGGAGCCAGCTCTTTGCTAGTAAAATTTAAAATTTTTGTTGTGAGCATTTACTCCTTAGAAATTCTGGAAATAAATAAGGGATTGAATTGTTGATTGTCTAGACTTAATAAAGTGATAGAGAAAATAATAATCATTCAGATTAAACTTTTGTGTGGCGTCAGTACTTTTTTTTTTGGAGAGCTGTTCGTTAAACATGAACCAGCACATCATTGCATGTCACCGCTGTGACCTAATGACAAGTCATATTGTTCCTCTTCTAAAATTAGTAGTGATTCCAGTGCTAAACACTGCTAAACACCAACTCATCACCTCAAAGTCTCCACTCTAGTACAGAAAACTGTCTTCCACTCAGGACCCTCTCAACAGTCACACGTATTGATCTTCTTTATAGATCTACGGTCTCCAATTAGGTGAGTTTTATTATCTGGATAGATCAGAATGGTTTTAATTAAAAGGTCACATTCATGTAAATAAGATGCTTCTATCCAACTTGAAAACAATTTGGTTTTTAAGTTCCTTTTCTAAAATGAGGGGGCTGGAATAGATGATCTCTCAGGGCCCTTCCCATTTGACATCCCAATATTCTAGTATCCCAGCTTTAAATTGTCTATATATTTGTATGTATATATGTATGTATATATGTTTGCATATATAAAATTGTCTACATACATCAAAATTATTCTTTAAGAAATACTGCAAATATTTACTTCAAGATTTGTCCAAATGTTCATTAATTAGAAATTAGTCAACCCCGAGGGTCAGTGATTGAAGAGAGATGGTTATCTAGTTCTGTTATTAAAGAAAGCCTTAAATATTAGTTAATAATAATAATAGCTAGCATTTATATAGCATCCTAATGTTTGCAAAGCCCTTTGAATATGTTATCTCATTTGGTTCTCAAGGAAATATCTGCTATTATTATCCTCATTTTACAGATGAAACTGAGGCTGAGAAAAATTAAGTGATTTGCTCAGGGTCATATAACTAGTGTCTGAGGATGAATCTGAACTCAGGTCTTCCTGACTTCAGGTCTAGTGCTCTATCTGCTATGCCACCTCAGTGCCCTAGTTCGCTTTTAAAAAACATAGTGTAAAATAAATTATTGGCTACATGTTATGAATGCTTAACAAAAGCTGTTGAATATCTGACTAAACAATGTTCACTGTGTTAGAATAAGATTTTTTATACTGAATATTCTTAAAATAGAATAAAACACATAAAAGTAGAATATGCTTTAAGAATATACTTTAAAAAGTAGAATAACAAACTCCAGTCATTATTAAAAATATTAGCTATTTGAAGTTATTTAGTCCAACCCCCTCATTCTATTGATAAGAGAATCAAGAGCCATAGAAATTATTGAAGGGCAGTTACTTCACCCTCTCTGGCTCATTTTCCTCATCTGTAAAATGAGCTGGAGAACTACTCTAATATCTTTGCCAAAAAAACCCCAAAAAAACAAAAAAAACAAAATGGGGTCAAGAAGAGTTAGACCTGACTGAAACGACTGAACAACAAACATCAAGAAGTGATTGATTATCTTTATGAGGGACACACAGCTAGTTCTTGGTGTAGCTAAGACTAGAATCCAGGTTCCCTCACTCCCATTCTTTTTCTATTATGTTAACATTGTTGGACAGCTCTAGTAACTAGACCATTCCTTCTTATTTTGACCCAAAAGCTGCCTCCACCCAGTATTTTGCCCTCTAGACTATAAAATAATGCAAAAATAACCAGAAGTAACCAATATAAGATAAGACTTAGAAGCCAGAAGGAGTGTGTTTGTAGGTCAGTGAGGGGCCTGGACCTGACTAAAACAGCCTTTTAAAAAATAAATATCCTACATAAAGCAAGTACATTTTTTCAACAAGTAGGTATAACTTTCCATTTATGCAGTAGTCAGATTTCCCTGGAGTTGTGGGTAAAATCAATCTTGGTAAAAAACTAATACTTCATAATGAATGTTCCCAATATATGAGGCCCCCTCTAAACTCACAAAGCATGTTTGTACCTCTCTAATGCATTCACCATGCAATAATTGTACACAAAAGCTATTTGTGTATGTGCCATATCCCTCTGCTAGACTATAAGCTCCATGAGGACAGTTTACATCTAAATTTTGTATCTTGACAGTAATATGTAGAGTATTCTACAAACGACAGGTGCTTAATAAATGTTTGTTGAATGAATGGATATGAATAATAATCCCTTAATATATTAGTTAAATAAACTTTGGTTTTCAGATGCTGGATTTTCTAAAATTACAAATAGTTATGGATTGAGAGAATGCTGGTTTAATTGACTGGGAAAGTTAAGAACAATTGATTTACCTAGCTATTTCTTTCAGTATCTGGAAATGACTTGAGCTCTCTAATATTAGAAGAACAATGTAAGAACTAGAATATATTTTAAATATTTGCAAGATTTATAATATTCTTTTCTCAGGACCTTTAGGTTAAAGGGAGGGAAAAATCTGGTTTTAATATTTAAGCCCATCCCAGATCTTAGGAACAAGATAGAAGGGGCTAAATCTATTCTCTATTTGCAATAAAATATGATAAATCTTTGATTATCCGAGAATGTTGAATTTTTGTCTCTAAAGAACTTAGCTTCTTTAGATCTCAGTTACCTATTGTGTAAAAACAAGATTGTGGGACTGGTCAGTTCCAAGGTTAAGAAGGTTGTATGGTGTAAAGGACATCCATGCTGAAATCTGATCACCTGATAAAGCACTATACACTATTCAAATCCCAGTTGCACCATTTATTATCTGTGTTCCCTTAGGCAAGTGTCTTTATCTTTCTGGGCCTCAGTTCTCCATCAGCAAAATGAAGGAATTGAAGTAAATGGCCTCTATTAGCTCTAAAACAATGACATTTTGGACTTTGTGCTTGAAGTTTTTATAGATGTAGGGTTTTATGAATGCCCCAAATAACTAAAGATAGGAATTTTACCAAATGTCCCCTAGGTGGCAATATACTGTCATATTTACAAATACATGGTGTTAGTCTCCGTATTTATAACTGCATTGTATTGAACTAAATTTCAACCATTCTGACATCAAAGCACCTAGGAAAGCTTCAGATATCCTGCTTTTTGAGAGCATTTGAATGAAATGACACTCAATATTTGCTTTAAGTGAGAAATATTTTTAAAATAGGTTGGCTACAATTCAGTCTGCCTTTAACTTTTTTTAATCATCCTGCTTGGCCTCAGAAACCTCATCATCAATCAACCTACATCTCCCCATGATAGATATTTGTATAGTGCTTTAAAGTTTACAAAGTCTTTTTGTCACCTTATTTGAGATTCACAGCAGTCCTGTGAGGTAAGTAGCACAGATATTATCATCATCATCATTATTATTATTGTTCTTATATTCTAGTTAAAGAGACAGGCTCAGAGAAATTAAGTAACTTGCCATTGAGCTTACAGTCAGACAATATCAGAGGTAGGACTTGAATCCAGGTCTTCCTAAGGCCAAATCTAACTACCCGGTAGTTCTTCTGGGGTAAATGCTCTCAATTCATAGCATCATTCAAATTTTCTGTTAAAGATTATTTATTTGATTTGTAAAATGTTGTAAAGACAAGTAGGTTGTCCTGAAATCCGGAAGACCTGAGTTAAAATCTGGCCTCAGACACTTACTAGCTGTGTGACCTTGGTTAAGTCATTTAACCCTGTTTGCCTCAGTCTCCTCATCTGTAAAATGAGCTAGAGAAGGAGATGCAAACCACTTCAGTATCTTTGCCAAGAAATCCCAAATGCGGTCACAAAGATTCAGACATGACTGAAACAACTCAACAATAACAACAGCAACAACTAACGTTGTATTTTGTCAAAAGTTTCAAAATGAACTGCAGCAAAGTTGTAGTTATCACAGAATAACAGAAACTGAGAGACACAAAGGTCCTTAGGAGTCATTTAGAGCAACCTTTCAGTGAAAAATCAGTCAACTAGCCTTTATTAAGCTTCTACTGTGGTCAGGTACTGTGCTAAACACTAGGGATACAAAGAAAAGCTAAAACTAGTTGTCCCTGCTATCCAGGAGCCCAGTCTAATCCCTACTATGCATAACTATAATTAACAAATATTTCATGAGTGATAGAGAGTATACTAGGACCATCCAGTGGCATTTAAATGTCCAGGAAGAAAAAAAGTTTCTTTTTCTCATTTAATTTTACATTTGAATATAATTAAACATATTTAGACACACACAAATAGAAAAGTTTGTTGGACTCTGTAATAAAAAAGACACAAATAACAATAGAATTTTTCTCAAATGCAAAATAATCTAAAGTTTGTATATTTTAAAATTTTTCAAGATAACTTCCTGGATTCTCTTTCCTCTCTGAGTTTTCCTAACATGAGCCTCTCCTGGTTCTATTTGAAACTGGATATACCAGTGACTTCCAAATTCAACACGTCCAAGACAAACTTATCTTTCCCCTTAAACCCACCCCTCTTCCACACTTCCTTATTTCTATCCATAAGACATTGCTTCTTCTTTTTTTTTCTGAAAGAGGTCAAGAAAAGGGACAGTTAGGAGGACTTGAAAGAAAACTCTCCCTTGGATAAATATGCTGAGAGAACCTGAGTGGGACAGAGTAGTGATGGAAATAAAGATGGTGCCATGCATGGTGTTTGATCAGCTCATACGCATAAGATTGTTTTCAGAGTTTTGAAGGATTCAGCAGATAAACTAAAAATCAAATAACTTCTGGGGGACTGTGGGATAAGTACATACCTGACAAAGGTGGGTTTAGAGATGTCACATAGCACTTGGATGCACTAATCTGAGGCAAGAAAGTGACCCAGAAGCTGAATATGTTAAAAGGGGGGAAAAGCTGTAATTCTCTTCAGAGAGAAATGGGTAGAGATTGATATAAATTGGCAGAAGAAAGCATAAGATAAGCACAATAATGTTTGTGCTGAGTGAGCTGAGCTGACTAATCAACTTAGCTCTGTGGCTGTACTTGTTCTTGGAGAAGATGGCTGTAGATGCTGGAAGCTGATTGGACAAGGCACAATCCTGCTGGAGAGCTTTGTCATTATTATTCTCTGCAGCAATCTTTAGCATCAAAAAGAGGAAGCATTTCAGGCCTTTGCCTGTATTATCATTTATACTCTCTTTGGTTTGAGGAGAATAAATGGGGATAGTCAGGTTTTTCATCAATACTTCACAAAGAGCTATTCTTCTTAAACTTAAAATTTTGCAGAGAACTAATTGGTTGGAAGAGAGTCCTCTGTTATTTGAAGAACTAACTGGGAAAAAGATATCATTTGTTGATAGGTTCAGTTTCAGTGAAGAGAAACACCCTTATAGCCTATAGAGACTTAGTAGAGATGAGAAAAACTCCTTTGCCAAAAGGGCCTAGCAGGAAAGGTGATAAGAAGTGGAGAAATTAGCAGAGAATCAGTTTTGCCCCATAGATAACATGGGTTACTTAATTTACCCAATGAGACCAAGAAAATCAAAGCCGATAATCCAGAGTTGTGATTTACCCTGGGCATTTATGTATCTCAGGGCTGTTTTTTTCTAAGTGTATACTCACTAATTACTCCAGTATTACCTCAAATTACATGAATCTCTACGATCTTGAGTGAGTAGCAATTTTCAGAAACAATAGAAATTTGTTTGGTTTTACTTGTTGTGACTTTCATGGAACTAGGGAGAAGAGGTAGTGATGATAAAGTCACAATTTCCAAAATAAGACAGTGAAACTTTTGTGCATAGTATGGGAAGGATATTCATATTTAGTGCCTGGTGTTTTATATTGGGAAACACTGGCAAGCTCAAAACATATTTCCTAGATCAGCTTGTTGAGGGTACCTAAAATTCTACCATTAACGATGTATTTCTTGGTATCAACTTCTTGTCGTTCAGGCATTTTCAATCTGTCTCACCATGACTCCATTTGGGGTTTTCTTGGCTAAGATACTGGAGTGGGGTTTGCCATTTCCCCCTCTAGGTCATGTTATAGATGAGGAAACCGAGGCAAACAAGATTAAGTGATTTGCCCAGAGTCACCCAGCTTGTAAGTGTCTGAGGCTAGATTTGAACTCAGAAAGATGAGTCTTCCTGACTCCAGGCCTGATGCTCTATTTACTGTACTACTTAAGTTGCCCTGTTGGTACTAATATGGTATGGTATTAATATGGTGTGGTTTGGTATGGTATGGTATGGTATGGTATGGTCTTATCTGGTCTGGTATGGTATGGTATGATATGGTATGGTAAAATGTAGACATACTTCCAGCAGCATATTGAACATCCTAAAACATAGCACATGAAGCTGTAAAAGTCATTAATTACTTCTTATTAGATCCTCTCCAAGATAGCAAACTTGAAAGGAGGTTCTGAAAAGGATCAAAGTAGGAAAACCTGAAGACTCTGGGTCCCTGGGAAGGAAAGGAAAGTGATGTCAAAAGGAGAGGAAGTATTGTGAAGAGGGGAGATGGTAGGAGACTGAA
Organism: Vombatus ursinus; assembly: GCF_900497805.2. Taxonomy (NCBI): domain Eukaryota; kingdom Metazoa; phylum Chordata; class Mammalia; order Diprotodontia; family Vombatidae; genus Vombatus; species Vombatus ursinus. Next base: position 74,198,126 of record NW_020954569.1, on the reverse strand, counting down.
GACAAATTCCACATCTTCATATTTTTGCCTTGCCATTTCATATTATTGCATCATATCTTCTAAAATTTTTTGGGGTAGGGAGGCTTGTGGAAAAGAACTACTCTTCCATCTTACCAATCATGCTCACAATAAATTTCTAAGAAGATATAGGCCATTATTCCTCAAAAGACACAGTACACTATGAATTAGGGTTTGGCCATCTTTCCAAATAGTTTCTTAATAAATTTACTTTTCAGTTGATATCTTCCTCTACCCTCTTAAGATGAGGCAGAAAAATACTTCATATAATTTGTCATAAGTTAATGTGTTCCCTTTTTAAGAAATGGGCAAATGAAGGAAAATAAAAAAGGGGAAGATATCATAGAAATAAAACATTCTCTAGCTCATCAGCATAAGTTTTTTTTTCAACTACACATAGACTAAAAATAATTGAGCAATTTAAAGTGGATTTGAATTTAGATTATGAAAAAAAATCTGGTTTCTTTGAAAAGAACAAATCTCTCAAGAGGTTGTTTGTTTAGATATGGTAGAATAAGTCTTGGACTTAGAGTGGGTAGATTTGAGTTTAAATCTCAACCGGCCGTGAACAAGTTACTGAACTTCTCAAAGTTTCAGTTTCTTTATCTATAAAGTAGGGATAATAATATTTGAATTGTCTAACTCCCAGTCACTCAGGTTAGCAACCTAGATTTAATCCTCCTTTTTTCACTGACCTCTCCCCGACCCCATATCTGATCATTCTAGTCATTTCTACCTTCCCTACATTTCTCATGTTTCCTTCTCTCTACTGAAATTGCCACTACCTTGGTCCAAGCCTTTATGACCTCACATCTGGACTATTTCTCCCTACTAAGGGTCTCTTCCCATTTATCCTCCATTATATCCACTATATCCTCTATTGAGTTGTCAAATTGATCTTCCTAAAATGAAGATCTGACCTTCTATTCAGTAAATTCTAAGGGCTTCCTGGTACCGCAAGGATCATCTGACTTTTAAAGACAGTATAACCTGATCCCTTCCTACCATTCCAGTCTTCTCATGCCTTTTTTCCCTATAGATACTCTGCAATCTAGTGATGCCATTGTCTTTGCTGTATCTTGTGCATGACACTCGATTCCTCTACTCTGAGTGTTTTCACTGGCTGTCCCCCATGCATGGAATACTCTCCCTCTTCATCTGTGCCCCCTGACTTCCCTGGCTTCTTTGAAGACTCATCTAAATTCCTACTCCTAGCTCTCATTAATCTGAGTGCCTTCTCTCTGAGACCACTCCCAATTTATCCTGTATATATCTTATTTGTACATAGTTTGTTTGTTTTTTTCCCATGTTGTCACCCTCATTAGACTGAGCTACTTGAGAGCAGAAACTACTTTGGTTTTTTGCCTTTCTTTGCATCCCTAGCACTTAGCACAGTGTCTGGCATGTAATAGATGCTTTAAAAATGCTAGTAGATTTGACTTATTGTCAATGAAATGGTGATATTTAAGATCCAAACATTCATTATTGTGGGTGGCTGGTAGCATATGTAGAAAAAACAATGGATGTTACTCAAGAGCTAGAATAGTGAGTTGAAAAAGTGTATTTCCCTTCCACAGTGTTGCCCCTAAGGCCCTGAAAGAATTTGAATGTTAACTATGTGATAATGGTCTATCTCTGAGAACTTAGACCTGCTGGTGTGAGATAGTTGGAGTCAGTGAATCAAATCCATTGACTATGTAGAATCTGGACACACCCTATAAGAAAGGTGATAGATATTTGGTGACGTTGTGGTGGTATTTATACCCCACTTTGTTCATATCCCCACTGTAATGACACATTTCTCATTTCATTGACAGCAGTTGTACTCTTTGTCAAGTCTATATAAAAACCAGATCAACAAGGTAATCAATAAATAAAGTAAGGCATTTATCCAGGGTCAAGAAATTGAAATTCAGAACAATGTATTATTTTACTCAGACAGAGAAGTTCAGTGAGGAGAGTTGGGAACAGGGGCAGTTGGAAACTGCTCATAGCAACAGAAATCACCAGGAATTTACGTTGGAGGTAGAGGATGACTTTTTTTTTATCAGTCTTATTTTTTTTAATTTTTTTATTAATTTATTTTTAGTTTTTAACATTCACCTCCATAAGCTTTTGAGTTTTAAATTTTCTCCCCTTCCCTTCCCCCCCCTCACTCCCCAAGACGGTATGCAATCTGATATAGGCTATACATATACATTTCTATTAAACATATTTTCACATTAGTGATGTTGTAAGGAAGAATTAGAACCAATAGGAGGAATCACAAGAAAGAAGAAACAAAACAAAACAAGTTAGGGGATGATTAAAAATTGCTAGTCAGAATAGGATAGGGGTCCCAAAGTTTCTCATCTTCTAAAGGAAAATATGAGGGTGGAGCCTGGGGGTGGGCAGGTGGCAGGATGGTAAGAATAGAGGGAATTATATTTTGGGGAGTCACTTGATTTTTTCCCTGGATTCTTCAGGCAGAGAAAGGAGCTGGTAGGATTCAAGTTCTCTCACGGACTTCCCTGGCAGCATTGCAGGAGGAGCTACCTGGTGGGAGAAAGGCCAAGTCTTGGACCAACAACATGGTTCAAAGAGTACTGGTTAAGAGTTGGAAAAACTGTGTTTTAGTGCTGGGTTTGACACTAATTCTGGGTCTCTGTTTCTTCCTCTTGTGAAATAAAAGGACTGGGCAAAGGAGTCCCTTCCAGATGAGTCTGAGATTTAAATATCAAAAAGGTTTGACTCCACTTCAACTCAGCCTTCATTTCAGTAAGCCCTGAATTACCCTTCCTAGAATTAATCACTTCCCTGCTCTGGGGACTCAGTTTCTTTCTCTATAAAATTAAGAAATAGAACTAAATTATAGCATATCCCTCAAGCTCTTACATGGTATTTTGAGGGTTTGGGGGCCATTGTCATCAAACCAAGCTTTAGTCTTCTCCAAATCACTTATGTGTTGCTGTGTGGGTTACCATGCAATTCTACCCTGCAACCCTGGTAACCAACCCCTTGGATACCAAATGTGAGAAAACAATTTTCCTTGGCACCCAGTTATCAATTATAATTAGTTTAAAGAGGAAGTTACCAAATAGTCTGATACTTTGGGGGTTAGGAATAAGCAACTTTGCAGTTTTCTGGGATTTCTGACTTTTTTGAAGGGGGAAGGTAGAAAAGAGGAGGTGTCAGCCTCCCCCTCCAAATAAAGGCACCTTTTGTGGTGTTTGTCCCAGGTACAGGAATACTGTTATGGCTCTACTATGGCCTTTAATTTCATCAATATTTATTCAATATTCATTATCTACTATGTGTAAGATGTTGTTGTAGGCACTAAGGAAAACAAAGAAAAAAATGAAACAATCCTGCCTTTAAGGTGCTATATCTCTCATAGTATCAGCTCTTTGCCTTATATTCATAACCTTTGTCTCCTATGTTCCAGGCACTGACCAACAGTGGAATGCAGATGAAAAGTATCATCCCACATGGAGCTAACTTTAACAAACTTTGTTGCTACTCACAAGAGGAGGAAGAGAACAGCGGCTAGCAGGGACAGTGTCTGGGTGCAGAAAAAGGGTGAGATGGATATCCATGGTCCAGGGAAAGTCCCCAGCCACACAAGTCTTAGTCTTACGTATCTCTTGAGACAAAGAGCCAGTATGATACCAATGGGAGATTGCCCTGTTATCTATACGACTAGTGTAGTGGAGGTATTTTCTAACTTAACAAATAAAGTAAAAAGAATGAGAAGCAAGGAAAGTAGAAATGAGGAATAAGGACAAAGGAAAGTTAACCTTAACAATATCATTCCGGCAAGATGCTAAAAAGGGTTAATGCCCAGTGTCTGGGTTTATTATCCTTGGCATAATGGTGTCCTGGGGGGCTGGGGCCACACCAGTCAAACCAGTTTCTGATTGACACAGAAAATGTATACCTGTCATTTGTGTTAATCTCGTACCTCTCTTGGTTATTCACCTCTAGCGACAATCTAACCTCATAGGTACCATCACTCATCTTGGGGCAGATCCCTGTATTTTATAGCTCTTAGGCAGAGGAACTAGAAAGGTATAATTCTTAGAAAGAATAAACCAGGGGTCAAGGGTCAGACTTTTCAATTTAACACTATAAAAATTGAACTTTATACTTGTCATGTATTTTTCTCCACTTATTTTAAATGGTTATTACTATTATTTTCTTTTTTATATCACTATCATTTTCCAAAGACTTACCACCAAGAATAGTCAGGCAAAACTAATCAACATATTGGCTATGCCTGAAAATATGTTCCTTATTCCACACCTTTTGCAAAGAGAGGAGAGACATGCTTTGCCAAGAGTTCTTAAAAGTCATGACTAATCACTGCACTGATCAGTTCTGAAGTCTTTCAGTGTTTGCTTTGACAACATTGTGGTCATTGTGTCAAGTGTTATCCTGGTTCTGCTCACCTTGTTTTGCATCAGTTCATATGCTTTGCCAAGTTTCTCCAAATTCTTCATATTTGTTATTTCTTATAAGTCATTTCAGTCATGTCCAATACTTCCTGACCCCATTCAGGGTCCTTCTCCAGCTCATTTTACAGATAAAGAGACTGAGGCAAACACAGTGAAGTGATTTGCCCAGGGTCACACACAGCTGAGAAGTGTCTGAGGCTGGATTTGAACTTTGATCTTCCTGACTCCAGGCCTGATGTTCTATCCATTGTGCTACCCAGCTGTCCTTATAGCACAGTAATAGTCCTTACATTTGTTGAGGTTTGAGGTTAAGGGGTGCTGGGACCCCAAAATCATGACATGCGGGTCCAGCCCAAATGAATTTGACCCAAGCCTTCTTTCAGTCAAAGACAAGGTTTATTAAAGATGAGCCATATTGGCCAGACTCTTAAGGAATCGCTCATATTGACAAGTGGACTTGAACAAGTCTCAGCCCCTAAATGGTGGCCAAGATAAATCATATATACAGAAAGACTGTGGGAGGGATCTAGGAGTGGCCAAGGAGGAGGGGTCTGGAAGAAAGGGTATCTTGATGGGCTGGGTGACTGGAGGAGGGGTCTAGGGAAGATCTTGATGAAAGTGACTGGGAGATAGAATGGAGTCTAGATAGGATCCTGGGTGGGAAGTGGTTGGGGCCATCTGAAGGTAACAGACAATAGAGGGCTAGGCTCAATTAAGCGTAACAAAGAATTGGGAGATTGGGCATGGGCAATAAGGAAAGGCCAGTTGATAGGATTATAGCCTCAGAGACTTTGGCCATGAGGGAAAGTCCAGGGTGTTTCCTTTGTGGGGTCCAGATCCCAAAGACTTGTTCTTTTCCTTTTAGGGTTTCTGATCCCATCCTCATCATTCATCTACAATATTCATGATTCATTCAGTCATTCCTCATTCAATGGGTGCCTGCTTTCCTTCTAGTTCTTTACTCTAACAAAAAGTATTGCTACAGATATTTTTGTAAAAGTGGAACCTTTGGGGGAGCTAGGTGGTGCAGTGGATAGAGCACTGGCCCTGGAGTCAGGAAGATCTGAGTTCAAATCCAACCTCAGACACTTGACACTTACTAGCTGTGTGACCCTGGGCAAGTCACTTAATCCCATTGCCTAGCCGGAAAAAAAAAAAAGAAAAGAAAAAAAAAGTGGAATCTTTCTGTGATTTTGATCTCCAGAGGATATGCTAAGTAGTGATATTGCTCAGATAAAGAATTTATACAGGTTGATAGGTCTTCTTGTATGATTATAGAATGTTTTCCATAATAGACCATTTCACAGCTCCACCAACAGTGCATTAGTATGCCTCTCATGCAGTGGGGTGCTGGTACAGATTTAATAACTAACTCTCCAAACACTGCAACATACTTTTCAGTGTAATCTCCATCATTAACATTCCCTCTTTCACTTTATTAAGTCCAGACGATCAACAAAACAATAAATCAAGCCCTGATTTGTAATGATTTGTTGATTTCTAAAATAATAAATAAACGCTCACAATTTTGAAAATTTAACAATTGGCTCTCAAAAGCCAGTTAGACCTGACTCATGCACACTCCTATGATGTCTTGTACTTTGACATTCTGTTTGGTGTTGTGTTTATTTTTGTAGTTTTCCTATTGCATGCTATTTTCCCTCCCTGCCTCATTGGTCTTTGTATTGATTTGTATATATTCAGCGTAAAAACTTTTTGTTCAATTTTAAAAATAATGAAACTATCCCATGGATCCAGGGATCATTTTATTCTTTGCATTTGTACCCCAACACCTAGCACAGTACCTATCACATAATAAATGCTTGTTGATTTATTGATTAACTCATTCAACCCTTTGGGTGGTATTGGTTTTCTATTACACAGCTTAATGCAGGTCTCAACCTAAGAGACAGCTCCCCCCACCCATTCAAGCCACTTTGAAATATGTGTTCAGTATAGTTTTTGACATTCTAGAGTTGAAAATTCTAACATTGTTCCAGATTCCTTTCTGGAATCCCCATAATTCTCACTTTTAGCAATTAAGGGAGTTGGATTCTTTGTACATAATAAAGGAAAACTGAGCAAAAGTCTCTTTAAAAAAAAGTAACATTTTTATTTAAAGTTTTGACTTCCAAATTCTATTCTTTTCTCCCTTCCTTCCTCCCTCCCTTAGACAGTAAGCAATCAGATATAGTTTATACATGTGCAATTACATAAAACATTTCCGTATTAGTCAATTTGTACAAAACAACTTGAATAAAAGGGAAAAAAATGAAAGAAAGAAAGTGAAAAATAGCATGTTTCAGTCTGTATTCAGTCAATGTATCAGTTCTTTCTCTGGAGGTGGATAGTATGCTTCATCATTAGTTCTTTGTGATTGCCTTGGATCATTGTATTGCTAAGAATAGCTAAGTCATTCACAGTTCTTCATCGAACAATATTGCTATTACCGTGTGCAACATTCTCCTGGTTCTGTTCTCTTCCCTATGCATCAGTTCATGTAAGTCTGTCCAGGTTTTTCTGAAATCATCCTGCTTGTCTTTGCTTATAGCATGGTAATATTCCATTATAATCATAAACCACAGCTTGTTTAGCCATTCCCCAATTGACGGGCATCCCTTTGATTTCCAATTCTTGGCCACCACAAAAAGAGCTGCTATAATTATTTTTATATAAATAGGTGATTTTCCCTTTTTTTGGATGTCAGAATTTTCTTTTTAAAAATGCATACGTACATTATAAAAACTGTTACCAGTTTGATGTTTCTATGCAAGAAGGCTATAATAATTTTTTTTTAAATTAGATCTTATTGCAAGTCTATGTCTAATGCATAAACAATTGCTTTCTCATTTAATTTGCTTTCAATGGTGAACTTTTTTTTAATTGCAAAAGGACTCAATTTAGATAAATTGCTGTAAAAGTTTGTTTTTTCCCAAAGGAAAGGTTTTATTTACCAAGCTGGGTCATGTGGGACAAGAGAAGAAAAATGCACAGAAGTTGCTGTTGTTGAAATTTATGTTAATTTTGCTTAAGTGTTCTGGGAAGCTTCAGCTAAGCTTTGGCTCTGTGCTAGGGGAAGAGAGATGTGGGAATTGGGTGGGCTGGGAGGTAACAAAAGAATCAATGATTAGTAACCATAAAAAAAGGAGTTCTAAGAACAAGACAGCCACTCTCTGAGGTTCTCTGAATTATATTCGAGCTCCAAGAGACACAGGTTAAATTTAACTTAGATCATTAGCTAAATGAATAGACCTTTTAAGACTACATTTCAGCCGTAAACATTCTGACAGAGTGATTGGCAGCCTCTCATTATGGAGGCGTAGTGATTAATTAGCACTGAGCCTCAATTAGTTTTCCAAGGCAAGGAACTGTATTTCTTCGCAGTGAAGATCAATATTTAAATACTAAGGAGCTCCTCGCAGTTTCACCTGAATTACAATCTCACTCACATATTTAGCTGGCTTTTTAAGAGCAGTTTCTAGTAAATTCCATCTGTTCCTACTGGGTAGAAGGCTGGACTTGAACTCAGGAAGGCCTGTGTTTCAATCTCACCCCAGACACTTGCTTAAATGGACCCTGGGCAAGTCACTTAATCTTGAAAAACCTCAGATTTTTCATCTGTAAAATAGAGCTGATTTTATTTATTTACTTATTCATTCATTTATTCACTTATTTATTCTGAATTTAGGAAATAAAACAAGCATTTCCATAATAAAGTAAAATAGAAAAAAAAAGAGGATTGCATATAAAACTGCAAATCTGTTATGTGAAACTTGTTTTTCCTTTTAAATATGTAATAAAGTTATAATGTAACTTTTTTTTCTTCTCCCCCCCTCCCCACAAGATAGCCACCATTAGACACAAATAAAAGCTGCCCTCATGAAACATATTCACTCTTTTATGGCAGAGAAATGGAGGACTAGGGCACGGTACCACACATATTATCAGATATGGGTTATGTGTTGGCTGTTTTTGCTTTGGCGTTAGCTTTGTCATAAGGGAAATTTCAGTCTGGAAATGGGGGTGGGTGAGGTAGGAAGTAATGTTAAGCAAAACAAAAGGTACCAAAAATAAAAAAAAAGTAGGTTGGCCCCAAAGGTCACTATGATGCAATGATCATTACCTTCAAGTATTAAAAGTCCTCTCATCTGGAAGTGACATTAGACTCATTCTACTTGGTCCCAAAGAGCAAAGGTAGAAGCAATGGGTAGAAATTGCAGTCACAGAGTCACAGATTTGGGCTTGATGTTTAAAAAACAAAACAAAACAAAACAAAACAAAAGAAACCAGAGTTCTCCTTCCTCACAATTAGAGTTGTCCCAAAGTGGCATAGACTGCTTCAGAAAGTCTGCAGAAAGGTTAAGTGACCACTTTGGGGTATGTATTACATAGAGGAGTCTTGTGATCCAGAAAGGTAGAGGCAAGAACAAGGGATTGGCTATGTTATGAAGTCTCAGGAGGAGTCAGTGGGTTTGAGATAGAGAGGCCTATGGAAAACCAGGGAGTTAAGGCTTGTTGTAGATGCAGAGCTGTCTCCTACTTGGACATTCCAGCACAGAAACCCCTTGAAATATTATTACATTGAAGCATTTTACACAATGATATGGTATATATAAATCATGTTTAGAAAAGTGACCATTTATTTGTTAGTGAAGATAAATTCTTATATGGGGTGGGAGGGTGGAGATGAACTTCTCTCCATAACAAGATGCAAATCTTGTTTCATATTTAGAAACAACATAATCTGTCTGAACTGATAAAAAATACCTTATTCTTACCAATTTGTTCTGTTGAATTTCTTTAGCTATTATGATACGCTATTCAAGTCATTATGAATGAGTCATTTTGTGAGAAATGAAAGAGTTAAATTTCCCATAAGTAGATAAGAAATCAGCACAGACAGGCTAACTTCTCCATGGGGGGAGCAGGGGAGTGATAACACAATTCTAGGCACACAATGTATCTTAGGGGTGGGGCATATAAGGAAGATTGTATTCCAGAAGGATTAGGACCAATCCTGATCCAGGAGGGCGGAGTTAGGCAATTACTAATTATAAAGCTTGCCCTGGCTTCTTTTACCATGTGCATTTCTCTCCAAGTAAATGTACCCCCTTCTCGGGAGAATTGAAATGACGTACTTCAACCTCTTTAATAAAAAGTCTTTGAGACACCAATCTTCGGAGCTGAGTCTGGGGTCATCTTTATAACAATATCGAACTTGGAGGTTTGTTTCAGACCAAATAGACATAACAGAGACAGACATATGGAACAAAGAATTAAGGTAGAAGGGGACACCTTGAAGTGATTTCACCTGGGAGGTTATTTCTGGTGTTTTCCTTGCCCTTTCATTCACATGAGAGACCTAAGCAGTTGAGGGCTCAGGGAAAAGCTAAGTGCCTCAGACCTACATAATATTTATGGAGCTTCTTTGACAAAGCCTTCCTAAATGGTTTAGGTAATGCAAAATCACTGAATTGCAGCGTCAGAAGGGAGTTAATCCTTATAAGGATTAAATAGGAGTTAAAATGAGCTTCTAAGAAAAAGTCAGATAGAGGCTTGGAACAGAGGCCTCCTGGACACTGCATTCTGGCTGTTCCTGGAACAAAATCTATCTAAGCTCTAGGTATTTTCTCTGTCTTTCCTTGCCTGGAATGCTTTTCTTCCTCAGCTCTGCCTAACAACTTCCCTGGCTTCATTTAAGTATCCATTAAAGTCTTCTCTTTCATAGGAAACCTTTTCCAACCTCTCTGGTGCCTTCACTCTGTTATTTATTTCCCATTCAATCTGTATATGGCTTGCTTTGTACATATTTGTTTGTTTGTTGTCTCCCTCTAGATTATAAGCTCCTTGGGGACAGGGACTGTTTTTTTCCTCTTTTCATAACCTCAGGGCTTAGCACAATTGCTGACATATAGTAGGCACTTAATAAATGTTTATGGATGGATGGACTGACAGAGACCCAGCCCCTAGTGAATAAGGGGGAGAAGATAAAGATAGATGAAATGCAAGTATACTGCTTAGCCAGTTACTAGCTAGCTTATCTAAGTTCCAAAAGAGCTTGGCCCATGGGGGCAAAAATACTTTTTGTGAAGAGAAAAGGTCTATCACAGTCAAAGCTCAGGGAAATGACAGGCTCTTTAGATGACAGGAAAGTAGCTGAGGGGTTTCCCCTAGCCTGTTATTGACTATGTGGAAGATGTAAAAACTGAATAAAGGCTAAGTTTTTGTACACTGAGCTAAAAAAAAAAAAAGATGGTGGGGGCAGCTAGGTGGCACAGTGGATAGAGCACCAACACTGGAGTCAGGAGGACCTCAGTTCAAATCCGGCCTCAGACACTTAACACTTACTAGCTGTGTGACCTTGGGCAAGTCACTTAACCCCATTGCCTAGCCAAAAAAAAAAAAAAAAAAAGATGGTGGAACCTGCTTTTCTTCATAGAGAGTAAACTCAGCTAAGAATTCCAAATGAAATCAGAAGCTGAAAGTAGAAAGAAACTCCCTAAATATTGGCCCAGCAGTTCATTGCTTGGGCTGCTAGGTGGCACAGTGGCTAGAACACTGGGCCTGGAGTCAGGAAGGCCTGAGTTCAAATCCAGCCTCAGACACTTAATAGCTGTGTGACCCTGGACAAGACACTTAACCCTGGTGGCTTCAGTTTCTCATCTGTAAGATGAGTTGGAGAAGGAAATAACAAACCTCTCTAGGATCTTTGCCAAGAAAACCTCAAATGAGGTCACAAAGATTCAAACATAACTGAAAAATGACTAAACAACAAAAAATAACAACTCACACTTACATTGCACTTTTCCATTGCCCCCTTCGGACTTCTTAGACTATTGATATTTTAAAAAAAGGAGGCCTTTGTTTCCGAGAGAAATATAGGGTCATTTAATGAGCTTTGTAATTTCCTAAAAACAATCCAACTTTCATTCCTCTTCTTGTTTAATTCTGAGCCCAACTTGTTTGTTTGTAGTGTCTGTCCAAGATAAATAGATGGACAGATCAAGATCTAGATATGTAGGTAGAGATAGACAGATATTAATACACACAACAGATATTGATAGATGAGATTTATGGGTTATTCATCTAACTGGACAACATAACTAGACATAAATATGATTAATCTGCATAATGTGAGAAATGATTATTAATAACCAATACTTTGGTGAGATTCAGAGCTCCCCCCTCTTCTTTCAAAGTTCAGACTTTAAGTTCAGTTTTCTGGTAGGACATTACTAATAATGAGATTGCATTAATTCTTCTAGATCTTGGTCAGACCCCACCCAACCTTGTAAGGAATTTAATCTAGAGTGGGGAAGCCCATTGTGTTCTACTCAAGCATGGGTGGGAGATACCCCAAGGGTGGGAGTAGTCTAGTATAGCTGGGGGTGGTCTGAGGAGAAATAATTTCTCTGTGGAAGGGTCACTCTCAGCCGCATTGACCACCTACTATTTCAAAGGATATGAGCCCTGCTGCCATGATTGTCTTTGGTCTAAGAGAAATGGCCAAATGACCATTATTAATAAAATGATTAAATTACCCAGAAATTAGGTCTCTCAAACCTTTTTAAATGTCACAATAGGGAAGAGAGGGCATTCCAAAGGAAGGAATAATGTAAGCAAAGGTGTCAAGCTAGGAAAATGGAAGATCTTAGGAGCTGTTAATAGTCCAGAGATATGGCGGCCATAGCTTTCAACCTGACCAATAAGTCAAGTTTTACTGACATCACAGAAGTCAGCAAAAATATAGCTCTTGCTGATTATATTTGCTATCAGCTACTTCCTGGGTATGCTTCTGACTGTATTGACTTTGCCACTGTGACTCAGCTGCCCTTTCACCCTAGAATTTTCTTCAATGCATGTGGCCTTCTAACCCTATCATATATCCCTGCCATGCTGGTCCTTTTGTTTTATTGGTGAGTTTTTTGGGGGGCCTGCATTTTGGGGATGAACTTAGCCCAGACATGCTTTATTCTCCTCTCAGCCTTGCTTCTTACTTTAAGAACTTTGATACCCACCCCTTATTTCCCCTATCCCCATCTCCAATTACCTTTTATGTGTTATCCTTCCCTATTAGAGTATAAGCTCCCAGAGGCCAGGGAGTACCTTTTTTTTTTGCATGAATTTGTATTCCCAGTGCTTGGCATATTGCCTGGCACATAGCAACAAATGCTTGTTACTTTACCTTACCTCACTATGGCACTTTTGAGTTACTTTTGTTCTTCCCATGAGGACATTAAATTTACATTGGTTATACTTCCGCATGGAAATGTTGTCATTCAGTTGTTTTCAGTCTGTCCAAGTCTCTGTGACCCTGTTTGGGGTTTTCTTGGCAAAGAAACTAGATTGGTTTGCCATGTCCTTCTCCAGCTCATTTTACAGATGAGGAAACTGAGGCAAACAGGGTTAAGTGACTTGTCCAGGATCACACAGCTAGTAAATGTCTGAAGCCAGATTTGAACTCAGAAAGAGAAAACTTCCTGACTCCATGTCTGATGCTCTATCCACTGTGCCACCCAGCTGTCCTATGGAAATACTGTAGGCACTTTATATTCTTTCTTCCATCCACATTCCATTTTTCTTCATCTATACTTTAATTATACAGGTCATGATGGAGTTGTTTTTTTTTTTTTAAACTAGATGCCAAATTTTTCTCATTTTTATTCTTCTAGTTTCATATTGATTTTAGTCCTCGCTTTAACAATTCTGTATCAAACTAGGCACCAACAGTTGATGTAAAAATGATTTTAGCAACAGTAATGAGTAATTTCCTGTTTGCTAAACTATAATCCATCTCTTCTTTTTGAGATATTATTTTCAACTCATTCTTTCTAGAGCTTTCTGCTTCTTCTTTGGAAGAAAGTATTCACAGTATACAGATGAGTTCTGTGTATTTTGCAAGTCTTTAACCTGTTTTATTCCTTATTCCTGATCCACATTTCCTAAGATTTCTCACCATCTGCACCTATTTCCCCCTTTCATTTGAAGTCATTCATTAGAGGTAGTTGGTGGTGCAGGGGACAAAACTCTGGGTCTGGAGGCAGGAAGACCTGAGTTCAAATCCTTCCTCAGACACTTACCAGCTTTGCGACCCTAGGTAAGTCAGTTAATCTCTGTTTGTCTCTGTTTCCTCAACAGTAAAATGAATTGAAGAAGTAAATGGCAAACCACTCTAGTCTCTTTGCCAAGAAAACCCCAAAAGAGGTCAGGAAGAGGTACCTATCTCCCAGCATTGCAGTGAAGATCAAATGAAATATTTGTTTGAAAACAAAACACTTGGCATAGTGCCAGATTCATAGTAGTGCTATATAAATGCTTATTTCTCCTTCATTGAATATCAGAGTAAATGTTGATTTCATTTGGAGAGTTTCATTGAGTTCTTCATAGAATTTCGCTACCTCTTCCTCTCCTGCAACAGATATTGGCACATAAGCTACAATGATTTTTCTGGTGATCTTTGTTACGATGATTTTATGTTGCATGACAAGATGTTTGTTGCCTTTGGGAACAAGACAGAACCAGCTTCACCAACTCCTTTATTTGTCTTTCCAAGGAACACTTGTGAGTGTCCCATGTAGCTGCTTTGTCTTCTAGTTTCATTTCTGGTGAGAATATCAAGAACAATATGATTCCATATCTCCAAAAGCATAGGATCACAGATTTAGTTAGAAGAGACATTGGTGACTGTCCAGTCCAATTGCCTCATTTAATAGATGAGGAAGCTAAAGCCCTGAGGTGGTAAGTGACTTGCTCAGCCTCATATAAGCATTAAGTAACAGAAGCCAGATTGGACCTCTGGGCCTCTTCCTTTGAATTTAGTAGTCTTTCCACTCTGCCATGTTGAACATAGATTCACATTTTGAATCTAAATAGGTTAAAATTTATAGAGGGCCTAAAAACTCCGTGATTCTTTTCTGTCATTCTGCCCCGTCACTGCAAAAGCAAAAGGAGATCAAACAAGACTGAAGCTCATTTCGTATTTTTCTTTATTTCACATGTGGCCATGCATGGCCCAAGAATTCATCCTCTAGTGGTCAACCTACTAGTCACAGACTTAGAGATGGAAAGAACCTTTGAGATTATCTAGCTCAACCTCCTCATGTTACAAATGAAGAAACAGTCCCAAAGACATTAAGTGACTTAACCCTGGGTTACAGATAGCAGGTGGCAGAGTCAGGAGTTGAACCCAGGTCCTTTGATTCCAAATCCATAATCTTCTCCCATTGTATCACAATAAGGGCAGCTAGGAGGCACAGTGATGCCAGGCCTGGATCAAGAAGACTCATCTTCCTGAGTTCAAATCTGGCCTCAGACACTTTCTAGCTGGGCAAGTTACTTAACCTTGTCTGCCTCAGTTTCCTTATCTGTAAGATGAGCTAGAGAAGGAAATGGCAAACTACTCCAGTATCTTTGCCAAGAAAACCCGGAATGAGGCTACAAAGAGTCAGACACGACTGAAAACAACTAAACAACAAGCAAACATCAGAATGGCTTCCATATACTTAGCTTGTCTATTCCTTGGAAGGCTGACTCAATCTACTACTAGGACCTTATAATGACTTATGAAGGAGTTTTTGGTTCATTCCAGCTTGTAATTTTATCAGGTAGAAAACACACAGAATGGTTACTCATCTGTAATGTATAGTATTTGGGAGGTTCCTAGAGCACTGAGAGTTGAGAATTTCCCACGATCACATAGTATGTGACAGAGATGGGGTTTTAACCAAGGATTTCCTGACTCAAAATGCCAATCTCTATGCACCTTCCCATGCTTCTTCTCCATATGAAGTTAATAAGAGATAGTGCTGGAAGAATGGTTTGGATCCAAGTTGTAGAAGGCATTGAGTGCCAGATAAGAGTTGTTACATTATCTGGCAGACAATAGAAAGCCAGTGGAAATTCCTGTACATAGGATTGCTGAGATGGGTGTGGTTCTACAAGGAGGCAGACGTATTAGGCTGTGCATGCTGGACCAGAGAGGAGAAAGACAAGAGGCAGGGAGACCCATTAGGAGACACTTGATATTGGACAGGCATGAGGTAAGAGGGAACTGAATTAAACTGGTAACTTTGGGAATGGAAAATAAAGGGTAGATACAAACTTGGGGACTGATTGTGTGCAGGGTAAGCTCACAAAGAAGTCAAAAATGACTCAGAAATTTAGAGTCTGTGTGAATAATTAGCTTTACCATTCATAGAAATAAGGAAGTATGGAGCTGGTTGCAGAGAGGTGATACCTTAGCAGAGAACACCACTCCAGAAAACACCCAAGAAGACAATGTGGGAGGCCTGGGACACTGCAATGATGGAAGGAGAAGAAAGAAACAGGTAGGAGGGCAGGACAGCATTGGACGATTTCCTCCTCACCTCCTGCCATTTTGAAGAGAGTAGAAATAGAAAATAAATTATTTGATAACTATATTAATTAGACTTGTTAACTCCTTTCCCTCTCTTCTTTATCCTTCATTTTAAGTGGCTTTCTGGAAGGAGACAGGGAGGGAGTTGCAGAAATACAATGGGAAATGCAAATGACATCTTTTTCCTTTCTTTGCATCTCCAATGCTTAACACAGGGTTGGCACATAGTAGGCAATTAATGTTTATTGAGTGATGTTAAAAACAAAAGATAAACAACAAAATTTTATTTTAAAAAACTCAGTAAATGATTGTAATGGGGGCAGGATTGGGAATTTAAGGAGCACAGAATAATGACTGGACACTGGCTTGGTTTTTTGAGTACAACATAATGGAAAGAAAGGCAGTGGTTATGGGGAGAATGTGTTTTAGGAATGGATTATCCTGAGACTCTATGGACAAGGCAGTAGATGTGGGATGATAATAGGGAGTCACTCATCAGGAGAAAGTGAGAGTAGTCCACTGAAGAAGATGAGAGATCTTAGTAACATAAGGTTTTGCCTACTCCAGAGGGTTCACTTGATGAGGTTAAAGGTTAAAGGATGCCAGTGTTTAGGACTACAAGTTTGAAAAAAAGACTGATTTTATTTCCATAATTAAATAATCATTCCCATGGAGTGATTAAGTCACGTCTTCATGAATTGATTGAGTAGGTATAAGGGCTCTATGAAAGGTTTGGATGTGTCCATTAATAGCTCCTTTTTGAAATGAATAATGAATTTTAATTATTTCTGCATTTATATTTGGAACTCTGGGAATTCAAAATTAACATCTTTGTCAGCTTCTTATAAATGCCAGGAAATGCCTCTATATTGTACCTCACATTGTTCTGCTGGGCTTTATCCAAATGGACTTTCATGAGTCTGCTGCTATCTAGTTTCACACAAATTATCTTGCCAACCATTTCACTTGGGAAGATTAAGTCTTCAAGTACTGCCTCATGCACAGAGCATGATTCATGGGACTCTTTTTCTTAGCTCTTTTTCATGGATTTTTTTTTGTTGGCTTATGAAGAATTCTTCTCTGAGCAGTAAAGACCACATATTTGCCACTGAACTTTTTCTCCAATTTACATACTAGCTATGCGTGGATCTTCTGAAAAGATTTTAGCTGAAGAACTGGACCAAAGATAATGACAGTTTTTCTACCACCACCAATTTGAATTTTCTTCTGAGATGTGACATTAAGTACTCTTAAATGAGCCTTTAACGCAAAGCTCATCTCCAAATCCAGGAGAGCCACAGGAAGGAGTTCTCCGACCATGACCTTTTGAAGGAGTAGTAAGACTTCCTGGACTGTGGTTGTGAAAAGCCAGAAATGTGGCTTCTTACCATTGGGCTTCATGATGTTGGCACTGGAACTGAACACGGCACTGCTCCACTGAGCACTGACTTAGAAACAGGGAGAGTTAGTTCTCAAAAGAGCCCATCACCAACTTCTTCTTCTTTTTTTTTTTTGGTGAGGTGATTGGGGTTAAGTGACTTGCCTAAAGTCACACAGCTAGTAAGTATTACATGTCTGAGCCTGGATTTGCTTAAGTGAATGGAGAGACAGGCAGAGATAGAAAAACACAGAGACAAATGTAGAGAAAATCAAAGAGAGAGAGACAGTCAGAGAGAGAGGAGACAGAGACAGAGAGACAGAGTCAGAGATAGCTGAGCACAGGCCAGAGAGAGGATAACATGTGAGTAGACTTGGGTCTCTGATAGATTAACATCTGCTCATCCCCAAGACACCACCACCTACATCCCTGCCCATATAACCCCAACAATGGTAGCCCAGGGAGAGGCGGCAGCAGTCGAAGGCAGTGGTGGAGTTTATTAGCACCAACTCCTAGACTCCACAGAGTTAGAGAGAGATAGAGAGACAGTGGAAGAACCTGACGACCACAAAGAGGGAAAACCTCTGGCTGATATTCTTGAACCATGACCTTTTGGAGGAGTAGCAAGGCTTCCTGGACTGAGGACCAAGAACCAAACATGAGAACAGGGTAATGTACTTGATCATAGGTCCAAGAATCCCTCCCCCCACTCAGCTATGGGTTGCTGTCTCTCTCCCTATTTGCTATCCCTTAGGTTGAGAAGCTCTGCCCTTGCCTCTCCAAAACCATCATCGCTGAGACTGGAGTTGGGATGGTGGAGGCTAAGTAGTCCCTAGGGGGCTGTGCCCACTAGAATTCATACCTTTCCCTCACACCCCTAAAATTACCTGACTCCAACCTACTTAACTAGTCCTGGATCACGTGATTCCTCTTTATGTACTCAATGTTGCAGACAAACTGGCTCCCTCACCTTTACCTGCCCTTGCTCCCATTGTTCCCTATTCTTGGAACACTCTTCCTGCCCCCACATCTCTGGGAAGCCCAGAATTCTATTTCCCAGGTTCATCGTGAACACTGCTTCCCTTTACAAATACAGATCCTAGAATTTTGTCAGGGATCCACTTCAAGAACACCAGCCCACAGGCTGCAGACTCCACAATTTTCCCTTTTTTTGAAAATCAAGGCAACACTTTCCCATTTCCCTGTCTGGGCTCCTGCTCCTGTTCATTGCTGGAGACCCTCCCCTGGCCGTATTCAACAATCATCCATCCACTTTCTGATGCCTTTGATCATCTCCTTCCATCAACCCAATGAAAGAAAGCTTGCTAGGTAGAGTTTTCATGTCCATTGACACACATAGTCACTTTGTGAGCACAGTTCAACTTAAGTGTGAAGAAATCTCAAAGTACAAACTACATACTCTTGAAACATTTCAGTCATTCAATACACATTTTTAAGTACCTACTATGTGCCAGGCACTGTGTTAAGGATACAAAAAAAAGAGGCAAAAGATAGTTCCTGCCCTCAAGGAGCCTGCAATCTAATGGGAGAGGGGAAACAACAAGCAAACATATGTGTACAAACAAGCTATAGATGGGACAAATAGGGAATAGTTAACAAAGGGAAGGCACTAGAATTAAGAGAGGTTGGGAAAAGGCTTTCTGTAAAGATGGAATTTTAGCTGAGACTTAAAGGAAGCCAGGGAAGCCAGTAGGTGGAGATGAGCAGCCAGTGTTCATCTATCTTAAAATTAGTTTCATTTACTCTATCCTAGTGCTACTCTTGTAGTTAAAAACTACAGGTTTTAAAGAAATAAATATTCTGAGCTATAGTGGGAATAACTCTGAGTCCCTAGCCCTGGCTTTGAATCCCAGCTCTGCCAACTACTATTGGCTGGACCTCAGTTTTCTAATCTATAAAATGCAGGGGTGAGAAAGTATTAGGTTCTTTATCTTTAGGTTCCATAGAACTCTATTTTGTGACCAGGCCCTGTACAGACTTCTGACACCCCTTTTGGTCCCTGATGCTGAGGTCACATTATTCTGACCAATCTGTCCTGCTTTTATTGTCCAGTCCTAGTCCAGATCTTGGTCCAACCGGTATCTTTAATTGCTCTTCTGGTTGGGGGGTGGGGATGGGGAGGGGAGTAAGGCTCTGTCCTCATATCTGTCTGGCACTTCTATCTATTCTATTTGTTACAGATTCCAGTGCATCCTATCTTATAGGATCTTGTAAAGATTCTCCTATTAGTTATCCCTTGACATTACAATATATGGGTATCCATGCTCATGGGGTGATGAATTTTTTCACCATGGTAATACATAAAACAACTCATCATTATATAAAAATGTATAAAAATGGCTTCTACTAATACAAACAAAATAGCCACCTACCTTCTATATTCTGAAAAGACTATTGAGCTTTGTAAAGAAAGCGATGACTGCTGTAAACAATTACTGTGTTATGTCATAGTTTCTGTTTCCATTATATATTGAAAAGAACCTTAGAAAATGAGTCACATTTTCAGAAAGGTTGATGTACACACACATTTGCAGACAGTATGCATGAATGTTTTATAAATGACATACTGATGAACAGCTAATGCTGCAGTTCTTTTTAAAATTACATATTATTTTTTTTAATCAGTAGAAATCTTCCTTCTTTCTCTTGCATCCCAACCACACACCCTCCTCCCGCCATTGAGAATGAAAGAAAAGCTAAACCCATGTTGTAACAAAACAAATTTCAGGCAAAACAGATTTCCACATTGGCCATGTCCAAAAACAAAACAAAACAACAAAACTCTCATTCTGTGCTCTAAGTCCTATACTTCTCTAACAGAGGTAGGTAGTATGTTTTAGCATCAGACTTTTAGAATTGTAGTTGGTCATTGCACTGATCAGAGTTCCTAATTCTTTCAAAATTGTTTGTCTTTACCATGTTGTTGTCTTCATATAAATAATTGTTCTACTGATAATGTTTACTTCACTATGCATAGGTGCATTAAGTTGTCCCAGGTTTCTCTGAAACCATCCCCTTCATCATTTCTTACAGCACAGTAGTACTTCATCACATTTATATAGTATACTTGGTTCAGCTATTCCTAAATTTATGGGTACTCCCTCAGTTTCCAATTCTTTGCCACCTCAAAAAGAGCTATAAATATTGTACATCTTTAGAGTTTGTTTTGCTTGGGGCTGATTCCTCCCTCAAAGTACTCTCCCTCTAATTCCCCCTTCCCCCTTCTCCCTTTTCCCTTCTAATTCTCTATTGAGTGAAATGTATTTCTGTAAACTGTGTGAGTGTGTGTGTTCTTACCTCTTTTGATCAATTCAGATGAGAGTAAGGTCTTCATTCTTAGTCTGCATTTCAAAATCTTCATAAATAGGTCACCCTAAGCTTTCCTAAACTTTTTTCCCTCAACTCATTGTGTACATGGGGTTTTCTTGGCAAAGATACTGGAGTGGTTTGCCATTTTCTTCTCTTGTTTTATTTAGGCAGGGGTTAAGTGACTTGTCCAGGGTCACATAGCTAGTAAGTGTGTCAGATCACATTTGAACTCTGGTCTTTTTGACCACAGGCCCAGTGCTCTATCCACTGCACCACCGAGCATCTTCCAAATCACTTCTGTTGATTATCTCCAATAAATCCTGTGTATATCTTATCTGCAGAGAGGTGTTTCTATGATGCCTCCCCTAAGTACATTCTTTAAAAGGATCATATTATTGCCTTTCTTTGTAATAAATGCTTACTAACTGTTTAAAATGCATGCTCTTAGGCTTGGAGAGTGGGGAACGAGGCCTAGAGACAGTCTGTTAAGTGCATTGGAAGCTTAATCCTCATTGGTATCCCCTATATACAAATTAAATTTTAAAAGTTTGCTAGTCATCTAAAATCAAAGTTTATAAACTTTTTGAAATATTTAAATTGCATTAGAACCTGAGGAAGACAAGAAAAAACATGCATTTTTCAAGTAGTTCAAAAGAGTTAACTGCACAATACTGGTTAAAATGAAGTGCTGAGCTAACGTGTAAATGGGCAATTAATTATACCATAGCCTGATCTCCAATTAGCTGATAATTTGTGTCTGCTCGGTAATTCAAGGAGTTGTCTTTGGAGGAGAGCTCAGAGCCCTGGGATCAGGGGGTCTATGACCAAGAGCTGAAAGGGACCTCAGAGGCCATGGTCCAATGCTCCCATTTTACAGTTAAGGAAACTGAGGCTCTGGGAAGGAGCTCAAGGGAAGGAAAATAGTGGCTAATTTTTTTTCTGATGTGTTAACTTGATCCTAGCTAAGTTCCAGCTTCAAAATAAAAACATACCATGCATTGCAGCATTATTTTTGCCAAGTTTTTCTGTATGCATCAATTGTTTCCCATTACGAGTACTTGCTGAACAAAGTGCTGAAGGCAAAAATAACAATAACAACTTATATTTGAATAGCACATTGCATTTTACAAAGGTCTTTTTGTATGCTATCTGATCTGGATTCCACACCTGGCTCTACCGTTTATTTAGTTGTATAACCAACCTTGGGCAAGTCATTTATATTGTTGACAACATCAGCATAGGGGAGAGAAGGGGATTTGGAGCTCACTGGCCTGGGTTCAAATCCCCAGCTCTGCCATGTACAACCCATGTGGTCATGGGTAAGTCACATAACCTCTCGAGGATGTTTCCTCATCTGTAAAACAAGGGAGGTTCCAGCTTTCCAGCTTGGGATCCTGGGAGCCTTGTAGGGATCATAATGTTTACACTATCCACTTTATAAAGCAGTTGTAAGAATCAGATAATGCGCGTAAAAGTACTTTATAAACTAAAAGGTGCTATACAAATGTAAGGCATTCTTAGCAATAATAGTAATCATTCATTAATACTTTTAAAATATAAAGAAAATAGATCTAACAGGGCTTTAAAAAACTCAATAATGACAATTTTTTTTAAGGGAAGGGGAGGGAATACATATTTATCAAATGCCTATATGCCAGCCATTGTGCTAAGTGCTTTATAAATATTATCTCATTTGATCCTCACAACACTCCTGGGAAATAGGGGCTATTATTATGTCCATTTTACAGTTGAGGAAATGGAGGCAGACAAAGGTTAAGTGACTTGCCCAGGGTCACACAGCTGGCTAGTAAGTATAATGATGGTATTCTAAAGCAAGGAGAGAAAATTTAGCTGAGAATCATTTTTCTTCTGAAAAATCTTTTATTAGGAAACACAAGGGAACATTTAGTTAATTAGGAACCTCTTGGCAAACTGGTTAAAAGAACTATTAGGACTATAAGATTTAGAGCTGCAAGGGCTCATCTAGTCCAACCCTTCTCATTTTACATTCTTTACAGAGAACTGCTCAGGGCCATGCAGGCAAGGAGTGGCAAAGCTCACCTTCACTTCCAGCTCCTTGGATTCCAAGACAAGTCTTTCCCATGTATGAACCATAAACCTATGAGTCTATGATCCATGATGCCTCAGGGTAAGGGAGAGTTGATAGATGTTCAGTAAATAGGTGGCCAGGCTGCAGAACAACAATTTTATAAAACAATTACTAATGGCAACCATAAATATCTATGGACAGCGTTCTCTACCTGGATTCAGGAAGACTCACCTTTGTGAGTACAAATCTGGCTTCAGAAACTTACTAGTTGTGTGATCCTGGGTTAAGTCACTTTTTTGCTTTAGTTTCTTCATCAGTAAAAATGAGCTGGAAAAGGAAATGGCAAACCACTCTAGTTATGGTTGCTAAGAAAACACAAAATGGGGTGACAAACAGTCTGATAAGAGAAAAAAGACTGAACAAAAATAGGACCAGAATCATAATACTACTGAGCAAATCAGTGTCCAGATGTATGCAATACATGGCCTAACTGGTCAGAAAGGGGTTGACTTAATTCCTGATGGAGTTTGATGGATGTGGAATGATTTTAAATTACGTTGATGAGGAGAAATGTGCTTTTATTCTCGGGTAACTAGCAACTTTTAGGTAAAATATTAGAGTTTGTAATTAGGTACTTTGATAGAGAATTTTTGAGCTAAAAGGACCTTAAACAAGATCTATCCCAACTGTTACATTTTACAAATGAGAAAACTTAGAGTCAGAGAAGTCACATGACTAGGCCAAGATCACAAAGCTGCAGAGCTGATATTAGAACACAGGGCAGAAAATAATAGTTTGTAGGATTTGAGGCCCAGAGTCATTGCCATGGAGATTTGGTAGGAAAGGGTTATATTTGCTTTCTCAATTTTCTGACCTTCAATACATTTTTCGGGCAGTTAGGTGGTATAGTGGATAGAGTGTCAACCCTGAAGTCAGGAAGACTCATTTTTGTGAGTTCAAATCTGGCATCAGACACTGACTAGCTGTGTAACCCTGGGCAAGTCACTTAAACCCTGTTTACCTGTTTCCTCATCTGTAAAATAAGCTAGAGAAGGAAATGACAAACCACTCCAGTATCTCTGTCAAGAAAACCCCAAATGGGGTCATGAAGAGTTGAACATGACTGAAATGATTCAATAACAACAACAACAACAGAAATTCAGATGTTGGGGGGCAGTGTGATGGATGTGATGGATGAGTTCTTGTATTTGGCGTCCCAGGACCTTGGTTCAGATCCCAGGTCTACCATTTATTTACCTGGTCAACTTTGGGCAATGGTCACTTAACCTCTCTGTTTCCTCATCTGTGAAATGAGGGATTTGTACTAGATGACCTCTAAGGTCTCTTCCAGCTCTAAATCTATGGCCCTGTGGTTTAGAGATGCTCATGTGTCTATGTATTAACATGTATTACATTTTCTTTCCTGTGGCCACATGATTGGAGTCAATTTTGTAAAGTGGCTCTGTTGGATCCTATTAGGTCTGGAATGCTCAGCTATGCCTTTCATTAAGAGTTCTTAGTTTGAGAGTCTAAACTTAAAATTTTTTTTTGAAAATTGTACTTCAATATAATTGATTTCTTTTGTAATCTATGCATTTCATGTTATGCATTTTTCTGTGCGGAGACCTATAAGGCTTACCCAGACTGCCAAAGGGATCTATGACACACAAAAAGATCATGAACCTCTGGACCAGAGGGATGGTGCAGTTTCAGAATGAACACCTTTGCAAAAATGAAGCTGTATCCAAAATTACTACATAATAAATGAACAAATGTAAAAAATGCAGTAAATTACTACACACTTGCCTTTCTATGAACTGACTTGTCTCTTCTCTGGGGCATGTACTAAGATGCCTGTGCGGTGAGACAGACATAGCACAATTACTCCTACCTCCATTTACTTTCCTATCTGGTTAGCATACGACCTACATAAGGAAAGACTCCCTGGGTTACCTACGCAATAGCAATTTGTGTGGCAAAGGATTGTTTGGATAATCTTTTTTTTCTCTGAGGATAAAATCAATTCTGTACAAAGGCAATTGGCTCATGATTATCCTTGAATGCACTAGTAATGGTACCTGGCCTTCCTTCTCCTTAAATACTAATTAAACCTCTGCAAGCCAAGGCACTGATTTACTAGTTTACCATTGCCCCCTCCTAATTCAAAGGATGCCCAGTCATCCTCTGACTGCTTCCTGCTTGCCTTGGAGGACTGGTAGCTGAACTGAAACTATGGCTATATCACAATAACAATCCCCACGCTTTAGGCCTTTTCTTCCTGCTGGCCATGAGGTGTAAGGATCATACTCTCAGGATGTAGAGAGAGTGTGTTTTCCTCTATACTGGGCAGAAGATCTTGAACTCATGGGCCACTGGGCAAGTCTGTATCTGGGATGGGGCCTCCTCATGTTTGTGTCTTTTTTTCTTTGGCATAAGGTCTTTCGGAACTTCAAAAAGCAACTGGCATCCCCAGGCACCTAGCAGCAGATTTCTGGTTGCTGGTGCAGTAGCAGACAGTGACCAAATATTTGGGAAGGAAAGAATCACCCCCAGAGAGAGGAATAATTAAAAGACAAAGCGGTTGGGTGTTGATCTGCCAGTACTCCATGGAGGTGAATTGTAAAATAGATAATAAGCAGTTCTCATAAAGAATCTGTTTGCAAATGACCAAAAAAGTTTGACTCTTAGCCTCTCTTTCAGGAAGCTAGGTGGTACAGTGGATAGATCCCTGGACCTGAAGTCAGGAAGACCTGAGTTCAAATCCTGTTTTAGACACTTACTAGTTGTTCAACCCTGGGCAAGTCACTTAACCTCTGTTTGCCTCAGTTTTCTCATCTGTAAAATGGGGAGAATAATAGCACCTACCTCTCCCAGGGTTGTTGTTAGGATCAAATGAGATAATAATTGTAAAGCGCTTAACAGAGTGCCTGGCACAGAGTAAGTGCTATGTTTTTGTTGTTGAGTTGTTTCAGTCACATCTGACTCTTTCTGACCTCTTTTGGGGTTTTCTTGGCAAAGATACTGGAGTGATTTGTCATTTCCTTCTCTAGCTCATTTTACAAATGAGGAACTGAGTCAAACAGGGTCACAGGGTTAAGTGACTCACCCAGGATCACATAGCTGGTCTGAGGCTGCCTTTGAATTTAGCTCCTCCTGGCTCTAGGACTGGCGCTCTATCCACTGTGCCATAAGCGCCATATGAATGTTAGCTATTATTACATTGCTTAGCATCCTCTTTGTGAATAGCATTGCCCATCCCCAACTTGATTCAAATTTTTATTCCAGGTAAAACTCTGCTCTTTCTCCCTCCTGCATCTCTACTCCCATTTTCTCCAGGGAGGAACCCTTCCACTAGAGCCCCAAATAGAATTGTTTCTCAGGAATACGAGAGAGGATGATACTAAAGTACTGAGAGCCCAGTTCCCCTATTGAGAAAGCTGGTAATCTCAGAGCAATAAACCCAGGAGAGGTAAAGGACACAGATTGGAGAAGTTTGCCAAGCCCAGTGGCCTCAGCCTAGCAGTTCCTGGGAAGCCAGTGTTAGCCTAGAATGTAAGTCCCTGGAAAGTGTTTCTCCTGCTTTGAAAAAGCTTTAAATTTTTGTGCCTTGTTTTTAGCACAGTGCTAGACACAGAATCAGGGCTAAATAAATGCTTATTGATTGATTAATTGATTGCAACTCACTTCAGCTGCCCTCTGTTCCTATAACTCCACTGTTTTCCAATAGTTACTAAGCTAAGAGATGTGTCTTTATGTCCCCCATAAGTAATTGTTTTTAGTAGGACATAAATTGTATTTTGATGACATTATTTGATTTAATCACATGCACATCCCCATCTATAGATCTTAATGGGTATTCTTCATTCCTGTCCCTAGAGCATCAGAGAGAAAATATCAAAACTACACACATGTAACACATTTACCTAGGGCCACATCAGGTGTCCATATTAGGTCTAGAGGTTTTGTTTGTTTGTTTGTTTTTCAAAGATATTTCCAGACTCCAAGAATATCATAGAATCTTAGGGAAGGGACTTCAAAGGTCATTTGGTCCAACCTGTCTATACCAGAACAAAAATCCTTTCAATTAGGTCCAAACATACCTGACAAATGGTCACCTTGCCTTTGTTTGAAGAGTCTTGGCTATGTGAAGGAAGAGAAAGACTCAGGCTTAAAAAGGAGATAATTAGGAGATTTGGAGGGTGTGGGAATTGTGAAGAAGACCAGAATCTGGAAAGGGAAATTCTGGTAAAGACAAAAGAGAAGGATTTATGGTGAGGGACTTGAGCTAAAAGAGGTTTTCTGGAGGAAGAGGAAGACTTGGATAGAAGACTCCAAGGCGGATGAGGACCAGATGAAACAGGTCATGGGAAAATACAGACCAACGTGTAAGAAACCAGAGCCTCAACCTGTTTGATTTACGGGCCAGGAAATAAATGGAATACATTTCCACCTGAGAACATGTTCTTCAATCTATTTTGATAGAAAGTAATTCAATTCATAACACACGTTTAAAAGTTTAAAATACAATATTAGGAGGAAGAAGCTGGAGTTAGCACCGTCTCCAGAAATCAGAGAAAAATAGGCATCAGATTGCTGGAAAGGACCTGGTGCTCGGTCTTTCCTTGAAAGCGTTTTGTTGGGGGTAGTTGTCGTTTCTGTATCTACCTAATAGTAAAACAAACAAAAAATGTAGTTTAAAATATTTACTTAATTATATGTTTAAAAGGAATAGCAAGTTGTACATAATAGTTTTGCAGTTTCATGTGCAATTGTCTTTTTTATTATACTATTATGGAAATGCTTGTTTTATTCCATAAATTAAAAATAATTTTTAAAAGCAAAAAAATTTCTCTATTTCAGACTTTCATTCTTCTGATTAGTCTTCCTTAAACTGCCTTCTTCCCTATTTATTTAAATAAATTAACTGTTTATTTAAATTTGCTTAATATTTAAAACTTAATATATTTATTATATCATTAATGTATTACCTATATTCAGTATATGTTATATAATTATATATTAATTAATGTATTATATGTTGTTATATAGTTAATGCGTTAATAGTTTAAATTTTAAAATATTTCAATTTATTTAAATAAATTAACTGTTGCCCTACATTTGAAGAATTAGGAAATAACATAAATTTAGGCGCCATAATCTTTTCTCTTTCAGCTGTTTAGTGTCTGGCAGTACACACAAAGAAAGTCATGCTCTTCAGAGAAAAAAAATGTGAGCTCAGGCCAAAGTATCACAACTAGTGTGACTGACATCTCACAAACTAAGGAATTCTTGATGTCTGTGTCCTATCTTCCTGTGTTTACCTGTCAAACACAGAGGAAGCTGAGTTGTGGAGGTTTCCATCCCACAGATTATATTCTAAGACAGGAAGGAGCAGGGTTGTCCCAAAAAGCTAAGATTAAAAGCTAGATCAAAGCGTAGAAAAGGAAATCTAAGTTTATAAGACAGTTTTCTTTAAAAAAAAAAAAAAGCAAAAATTTGGACAAATGTGTCAGAATGATAAAAGATCTGCCCTGTCATGTTCCTTTGGAATATCACATGCTTGCTGAAGAACATGATTTATCTTTCTATAATCAGCACCACTATTTGATAATTGTGATTATGTTCATCATTAATCATATTAATAAAAGAGCAATATATAACTATCTCAAAACTTTTTTTTACAAAATCAACTTTCACTCATGTTATCGGTATCCTGTTAATGGAACGATCACTTTGATCTTGCCTCTAGCCTTGCCTGACCTTGAAATGGGCTTCTGTTCCTTTCTCTGAAAAAGAAAAACAAAACAAAACAAAACAAAACAAAACAAAAAGAAGGGTCTGGATTCCTGGATTCTGTGAACTGTACCAGCCCTTCCTGCTCTCAAATTCTGTGACAAATTCTGTGGGGAAGTTTGAATTAAGCAAATTTCCTTATGTTTGGATGTGTATTTGTATTGTTAAAGGAGGGTGGGTAGGTGATAGAAACCCAAGTGCATGGACATCGGTACGGGTGGTGGGAGTTAGAAGTTGAGATGCAGAGGTGGGGGAGCCCAGAATACGCAAGGTCTCCGGGAGGAGAGGAAGTGCTGGGGAGGGAGCCCAGGCAGGTCCCAGGGGACGCCGCTCCAAGGAGCCCACGCCTGGGCGGACGCCGGACTCTGTCCCCGGCCGCACCCCCTCCAGGGCGGAGCATGAGCCCAGCGGCGCCCGGCGGGATGCCCCTCCCCTGGGCAGCTGAAACTGCAAAGCTCCCGGGAAGGGTCGGAGCAGGAGGAGGACCTCGGACCGTGCTAGCTCGGAGCCCCCAGACCCGGGCGTTCTCAGCCCCCAGCTGTTGGGAGCCAGAGGTAGCCGCGGCCAGGGGCGAGGGTGGGGCTGCACCTGGTGCCTGGGGGCGGGGATTTCCCCGCGCTCTTTTCCCTTGGTCCCGCGGGCCTTGGTGGAGCCTCTTCGCTAGACTGCGCCTGGGCTGTGGTCAGTTTCCTCTGTGGTCAGTTTCCTCTGCGGTCAGTTTCCTCTGCGGTCAGTTTCCTCTCTCTTCTCCTTAACCGAGTGCTGTTCTAGGGCTCCAAGGGCAGCAGAAAGCGCACAGGATCCCAAAAGGGGCGTTCGAATCCCACCCCCGCCACTCCCATCTGTGAGACCTTGCACAAGATGCTTTACCGCGCTGGACTTTCCTTCGCTCATCTGTAAAATGAGTAGGGGGTGCTGGCGATAGACCTCCGAGGTCGCTTTCACCTCCAGATCTGTAATCTTATAAACTTTCATGTCCTTGGTTGGGAGAGGTTGACTTCCCAACATGTTGATTGATTGTGATGGTTGTGTGGCTTGGTCTCGAAGATGTTTTCATTTTCTTTGTGATTTATTGATGACTTATATAGCTCTAATCCATACTCAGAGTGTACTCATGTTGTATGCTTATCATTAGTTTCTATAAATTAAAACTTTCTATACACTCATAGTAGAAACATAGAATTTCACATATTTTATTTAATCTAAGTAGGAATTTTCTCTGCAGAATTCCTAACAACTTTTACTTGAAAATTTCCATTGAAGAGGAATTTACCATCTTCTTTTACAGCTGAGTCCACCGTCGGGTGACTCTGACTGTTAGTAAGCCTTTACTTACCTGGAGCCTAAATTTGTCTCTGCAAAGTCTAGGCATTACGACTGCAGAGGTGGAGAAAAGCCTCTCTTTGTCATCCATCCCCTTTTCACCGTGGCTTGTTTGTGGTGGGGATTAAAGTATGGTTGGACGTTTGGGGGCTCTGAGTGTTTTTAGGAAGAAAAATGAATGGGTGGTTCTGTGTTATTGGCTCCCCAGCCTTCAGAGAGGTAAAAGAAGCAAAACTGCCATTTGTTTGTCACTTAATACTTGCCTTTTCTGCTCCAGTAGAAGTATCATAAGGTGATTTGCAAAGAGGGATCATTTTTCCTGGAAGGAATAGAAGAGACACAACAGGCCAATGGAGAGTGCTTTAGTTATGAGAGTGAAATTAATTTTGCATCTTCTAACCCCTTTGGGGAAAAAAAATCAGTAGACAAGAAGACACAAGCCAGCATCAACTTTAACATAATATGCTACGGGATTTTTAAAAAATTAAGTCAGTGTAAGAAAGATGCTTCTTGCTTGGTTTGAAGTCCTTTCAATTCCTTATTATTTAAATCTAAGCTACATGAAGAGTGACAAAACAGAAAAGGAAATCATTCTTCATTAGCTGTTGGAGGGAAGGGGACCAGAGTTATCTCCCTTGTTTTGCTTCTGTCTAATGTTATTAAAAATTCACCTTTTTGTAAGTCACAGTTTCCAGAAATTTGAGCTCTTCTGATGTCTCCTGTGCCTTGGCATTGGCAGACACAATTGGTGATACTGTCACACTATTTGGCTGCTTTTTTTTTTTTCTCTACAGGATTTGAGAGCAAATTTTGCTTTTATAGCTACTGAAGAAAAGCCACTACCCTTAGGAATAAACAGAAATAGGAAGTACTATGGTTTCCCTCCTGTAAAGGTACACTTATCAAGGAAAGAAGTAAAACATTATATTAATAGCATTCTAATTCTAGGCTGGGGGTGGGGGTGGGGAATAAAAAAAAAAACCTTTAACATTTAAGTATCAATAGCCACTACTCCCCCTATCAAAATGTAAAGAACACTTTTTAAAATGCAGAGGCTAATTAGGTTTTATTTATGATTATGAATCATAGTCAGAGAATGCTAGATTTGAAAGGTACCCAACTACTACAGGTGTGGAAACTGAGGCCCAGAGAGGTTAAGTGATTTGCCCAATTGATCAACAACTGTTGACTGGCCTGCAATTCACTCAGCACTATCTTCTTAAGATCATGGAATGTTAGGAATGAAATCCAGAGCTTCTTAACTTTTTTGATGTGCCTCAGACTGCCTTTGGCAGTCTCATGAAGCCTACTGACCCTTTCTCAGAACAATGTTTTTAAATGCAGAAAGTAATATACATAAAATTACAAACAAAACTAATTATATTGAAATAAGTATGAAGTTTTTTTTTTTTCATTGAAGTCCATGAACCCCCTGAAATCGATCTGGGAATGCTGGCTTAAGAACTCTTGATTAAATCAAACCCCTTACTTTTTCATATGAGGGAACTGAGGCTTTGAGAGGTGTGAGTTACCCAGTTTATCAGATGGTTTATAATATGATTAGCAGAGGGCTGAGGTTTTAAAATATTTAGCCAAGGTAACCACCTAAACTGTTTTATTTTTAACATTATTTTTCACTGTAACATTATTAGTTTCCATAAATTAATCCTTTTTATCAAGCCATCGTAGAATTTCACATATGGGAGAGCATGTAGTCTAAGCAGGAATCTTCTCTGCAGAATTCCTGACACTCAACTTCTACTGGAGAATTTCCACTGAAGGGGAATTCACCATCTCCTTTCACAGCTCAGTCCACTGTGGGGTAATTCTGATTGTTAGTGAGCCTTTTCTTACCTGGAACCTAAATCTGTCTCTCTGCAAAGTCTACCCATTGTTCCCACTTCTGCCCTGTGGGATCTGAAAAGAACAAATATAATCCTTCTTCTGTATGCCTGAGGTGATTTCTGGGAGGTCCTTGTCTGAAAAGGAGATACCCTGGGGGCTGGCTGATTATGTGAGAGGGGTGTGCCCTACAGTATGTAGGTTATCAGTGACAGTGGTATTCTGAGAGTTGAGCTGTGCATGGGAGAGCCTGTAATCAGATGTCCATCACCAGGGCCAGTCACTGTGCTTAGGGCCTATAAAAATTAAAATGCATTTTGGACCATATGAGTGATACTTAGGGTGATAAATTCTTTTATCTGAAAAAAAAATTATGCATTCACCAAAGAATCTGTAAATCAGAAGTGACTAAGACCTATAGAAGTCACCTTAGTTGGGCCTAGTCACTAGTCATAATAGCGGGTTTTTACAAAAGTTTGCAAAATGCCTTACACAAATTCCATCTGATTGTCACATCTGTTGTGAGGTAGGCACTGCAGGTATTATCACCAATTTACAATGAAGAAAATCAGCTGGCATTCAATTATATACTGATGTGTCTAATATTATTTCCTGAAGTGGATTTTAAGCTTTTTGAGAGCAAAGACAAATTTATACATACATACACACATATACATTTATATGTATATGCATGTGTATATATATGTATGTATACACATATACATACACATATACAGACACACACGTGTGTGTATGTGCATATTTGTATCTTTTGATAGCTGGCCTGGAAGCCAGAGCTAGACACTAAGATGGTAGATGGCTAGACTCTGGATTAATAGAAGAGGGAGGCCCTCCAATAAAGGAGGATGTGCTCATGGCATATTCGTAGAATTGTAAAGAGTGGCAAGGCTGAAGCAAAGAGCATATGTGAGCAAAGTAGTGGAAAGGAAGGTTGGAAACAGAGTGGAGCTAGAGGTGATAAGGGACTTTGGGAATCTGGCAGAAGCTATAGAAAGACCTCCGAGTTGGTAATAGGAACAGATTGCTTTGGGATATAGACTATTCATTGACAGATTCTGAAATTTGCCTATTGGCAAAGGAAAATTTGTTCTTTTTGTCTCAGTTCTTACTTAGTGACTTAATTTCAGTATCTTGGTATCCTAAGATACTATGGTGGATGCATTAAAAAGCACATCTCAGGAGGGAAGGAGAAAGTTATGGAATTCATCATATATACTTGGTAAGTAGGATATTGTAAAAACATACACATACTATAACCTGAATATTATAATATTTCAGTTTTTACCAGATTACTTATTAGATTATAAACTACATAAAAGAAGGGATAGTGTTTTAGTAATTTTTATTTCCCCCAGCAGCCGGGCATAACAATATTAGCAAGCATTTATATAGTACTTTCTAGTTTGCAAAGCAATTTTATATAGCTTAAATAATTTGATACATTATGTATCATCACATTATACCTTCTGTCACATGTACATAGATATATTTTTGTTGCTGTTCATTTGCTTCAGTTGTGTCCGACTCTTTGTGACCCCATTTCAAGTTTTCTTGGCAGAGATACTGGAGTGGTTTATCATTTTCTTCTCTACCTCATTTTAAAGATGAGGAAACTGAGGCAAATGGAGTTAAGTTACTTGCTCAGGTTCACACAGCTGTTAAGTGTCTCAGGCCAAATTTGAACTGAGGAAGATGAGTCTTCTTGACTCCAGACCTGCACTCTATCTGCTGTACAACCTAGCTGCCCTGGGTTATATACACATGCATAATACATATATGTATATACACATATAAACATATATACACATGTGCACGTGTATTATATATATGTATACTTGTCCACAACATAATGGATATCCACCACATAGTGGATAGGGAGGAAAATCTGGGTGGCTAGGTGGTACAGTGGATAGAGGGCTGGGCCTACAGTCAGGAAGACCTGAGTTCAAATTTGACTTCAAGACACTTACTAGCTGTGTAACCTCAGGCAAGTCCCTTAACCTGTTTGCCTCAGTTTCTTCATCTGTAAAATGAGGATAACAACACCTATCTCCCAAAATTGTTGTAAGGATTATTAAGGAATGTTAAGGGGTCCGCTGAACTTGGATCAAATGAGATAATAATTGTAAAGCTCATAAAGTAGTGATTGACACATAGTATGTGCTATATAAGTATTAGTTAATATTATTGCTGCCTCTGATATATACTGTCTTTGTGACCATTGCAAGTCACTACCTCTCAGGCCAGGAGTCAACAAACTATAGCCCTAGGGCCAAATCCTGCCCTTGGAAAGCTAAGATTTTTTTTTCCATTTTCAAATATAATACAACTTTATTTTAAAAAGTTAAAAAACTTTCTTAGCTCACCACTGACTCCTGCTTTAGTCAGCCTTCTACGACTCTAAGTTGCATAGAAGGTGCTGAACTGCTTTAGTGGAGAGAATTTCCTCTTTAGGGAGTTCCCTGTATCAATGAAATCACATATCTAGGCCCTATCCCTCTATCTCCACCACTGCCTAGCACAGACCCTTGCACAGAGTTGGTGTTTAACAGATGGCTGGTGAATGGGTAAGTGGATGAAATGATGATGCCAAAGGATACAACAGAGCCCTTGTTGGCCTGTGGGTTCATCTTTTGTATGGTTAGCAGGATCCGTTTTCTGTAATGCTACCCTCAAGCTGACTTTCTAATTACCCTGTTTGCTTCACCAGCAAATCATATATTTTAAATAACCATTAACCCTTTTGTGCTGGAGGAATTGGTTTATTATAGAGGATGTGCCCAGGAGGTGCTGGGTAATCCATCCTTGTTTCTCAGTAACCAGTAGGTAGATTTCCTTGGCAAGGTTAACCCCTTGTTAACAGGATGAGGGCTTGTTCTGGCCTTACTGTCTGCTTGATAAGGTATAAACTTGCCCTATATCTTGTCCTCACTGGCCCACTGACAACACATTAAGGATGTTGAGTTCAGCCATTTTGGGGCTCTACACTTCAGTTATTCCATTAAAAGGGTGAGCTAGACAGAATGAAAGAGATGATAGAGGAACACTGGTTAGACACACACTGAGTCTAGTTTTCTGGAAGAAAGCCTGTGTGGCTGTTGGCCTAGTGCCAGCTCCCTGTTAATTCTGACTTGAGACAAAATGAGAAACTTGAAATCACTGAAGAGTTAGCAAATAGAAATTTTCTTTGCCCTAACACAGCAAGCATATGCAAGAAGGATACAGTGGCACTTAGATCCCCCCACTTCTCACATCTGGGAATCAGGGTAAGCAAGGTATGGTGACTTGTTCAGTCTTCAGACATTCACTAGGTTAGAGGGGCCTTGACTCCATATTGCTGAGACTTTTTATACCCTTGGGAGAACAGGAAGCTGAGTCTAGGGAGGAAGGGGCCAATTAGGTCTAAGGGACAAATTTGTTGACTTGTAGGGAAAAACTCATTCTTGTCACTGGAAACAGGGAAACCCTGGGCCTTTAACACATGACTTCCCTGGGAAACCAGGTCCATCAGGGAGCCACAAGGCCTCAAAGCTAGTAGCAAGAAGAGTTCCTAGGCCTGGCATGGATCTCTCATAACATTTGTTGGTAGCAGTGACGAGAGAGCTGAGGAGCTCCTGGGCCCATCAGAGGAGCTTCTGGACAACAGTGATTTCCTAGACCAAGCAGGATCAGAGCAATAAAGGGTAGAACCATGATATCAGGGAAAAAATCTGGACCTTGCTCTTTGCCAGTATAGTTGGGAGCTGTGCAAGGTTGGGGAATTGATTGACTATCTAGCCTAATTTCCATATGTGTCTGTAGAGGTCAACCCTATAGTTGTGTTACTTTAGAAAATTAAGGTAAACTGAGAGATAGTGGTCTGAACATGATCAATTTATCAGTTAGACTAGCAGTAACCAATAAATTGGGTCAATAACCTCTCTCAATGACCAAAGGCCCTGAGGTAGGCTTCACCAGTCTTAATATAATTTTGGGGAGCACAGAATTGGCTAGGTGGGGAAGACAATTCAGTTGGTTACAGAGTAGACAGCATTGTTGGGGTGGGGACAGCATGATTGATTATTTTAAGAAAAAAGTGGGCAAGCACACCCAGGCGAGGCTACTGATCCCCCCTCTTTGACAATTAAGGAATGTTCATTGTTTTGTGGGACCCATCAGCATCTTGCAGACCTTGTTAGTAGACCGGAGTTAGCCAACTCCCTGGCACCTAGAAGAGTTAGGGAGATAAGACCCTCCTTACGTGAACAAGGACAGGCAAGGATGGTCAGTACATCTTGTGGGAATGTACCAAGTCAGCTTGTAGGCCTTCAAAGAAAGCAAACATAGGTCATGGAATTTTCCAGGAGTTGAAAGTATAAGGGATAACAAGTTTTCTTTTAACTAATTCAGAGGGGGAACTGAACTCCTGTGACTAAGAAATGTTAATTGTTTGAGTCCACCTGCAAGGTTAGAGATGGTGGATCAGACTCCCTGGTGTCCACCTGCATCCCTCAAGCATAACAGATTTCTGTGAGGCAAGAATAGAACAGTGATTAGTAGGAGAACTGGATTTCTAAACTTAACTCATTACAGGTCAGCTGAATTCAGAGACAAGGAATCATGACTTCTTAGGCAGTTACAGGACAAAAATCAATGAAGGGTAAATAGGATCAATTATAAAATGCTACAAATCAATATAATTCCTTCAGTAGTGCTGTAAGTCTAGGGCAAAGGAGTCAAACATGAATGCTGTGAGGGAACTAGATTAAAATGTCACTGGGAAATACTTTACAAAATAGATAAAAATACAATAGAACAAAAATAACGTAAATATGTGTTTTTCACCAATGTCCAACTCAAGTAGAAGTGGGGGCCACTAAACCTAAATAAGGATGCTGGCAGCATATTGACTTAGTTTTAAAATGTAATATATTTATGATGCTTTTAATTTATTTTGTCAAATATTTCCCAATTATATTTTAATCTTGTTTCCATACATCTGGGACTGTTGGTGGTCTTATGTGGCTTTGTGTTTGACACCTCTGGCCTAAAAGACTATATAGAGGACATAAGGTCCACATGGAAAAGAAAGGAGCTTGTCTTTACATGTTTTGAGCTTGGAGTACAAGTTCTCTGTATTTCCTATCATTTCCCTTCTTTGTGAAAGTCTAGACATAAGTTGGGCAGCTAGCTGGTGCAGTGGGTAGAGTGCGGGGCCTGGAGTCAGGAAGACCTGAGTTCAAATGTG
The DNA here is from genome assembly GCF_900497805.2 of Vombatus ursinus. Classification (NCBI taxonomy): domain Eukaryota; kingdom Metazoa; phylum Chordata; class Mammalia; order Diprotodontia; family Vombatidae; genus Vombatus; species Vombatus ursinus. The sequence goes on along the minus strand of NW_020954569.1, from coordinate 74,161,355 downwards.
GCCTCAGACTAGCTGCGTGATCCTGGTCAAGTCACTTAACTTTTGTTTGTCTCAGTTTCCTCAGATGCGAAATGGAGGATAATAGCACCTACCTCTCAGGGCTGGTAGATGAAATAATATAACTGTAAAGCACTTAGCACAGTGCCTGGCACATAGGAAGCCCTTTGTATATATTACCTATTATTGTAACTAGAAGAGATCTTAGTGACCATGTAAGCCCATCTCCCTCATTTTACAGATGAGAAAACCAAGCCTCAGACAGCTTCTAATTACTTGCAGAGCTGGGAATGGAACCTAGGTCTTCTGACTCAGTATGGTTCGTTTTCTATTACCTATTTTACATCTGTCTTGGTATGATTTTGAGGCATTTTGCCATGCTTTTTATTTGGTTCCCTTTCCTGTTTCAGCTACCGTAGTATTAACAATTTATAACTCAAAAGAATAAAACAAGACAGAAACAAAAACTGACCAAGGAAAGTAATCATTAGAAATGGTAAATAGAACATCTGACCTCTGGTACATTACTGATGTACAACTTCTTTATAATTATATATAATAATTAATAATTATATAAGTAATATAGAAATAATATATAGCATATAGTAAGTAAAGTAATTTATTGATTTAATAATAATTAATAACAATTATATAATAATTAGAAAGAACTAATTTATTAATATAATAAGTAAAGTAATTAATATATAAATAATATATGGTAATAAGTATAATAAGGATTGAATACGTAGGATAATTCCTCCTTCATATCTTTGAGACATAGCATGATTGAGGTTAGCTTCCCTCCTCCATTCCAGGAAGGACTTTGGGTATTTTACAGGCTCAACATATTTGAACTGGAGCTTAGCCACTGCTTTTCATTTTATCATTGGCATCCCTCAACACTTCCTCAGGCTACTCCTTTTTTTCCTTAGATTCAACACTTTTTCCTTTATAATATATATTTATGTGTTTAAAAAAATTCTTTCTGAATGTCCGCTGAGTTATTTAACATTTGCCAACGTGTATGACTGATAACTCTGTGGAGAGCCCCGTACTAGGGAAGCTAGAATAACAGTGATAGAGTGTATATAAGTGGTAGGTTTTTTTGTTTGTTTTGTTTTAGGCCCAGACCTTTGATTTCATTGGTGTAGGGAAACTCCCTCAACCAACCAAGGTTAATTAGGGTGACTCATTGCAGCAGTTCCAGGAGGGCTATTTGTGTGAATGCTAGGAATTTAAAATTGAGACCTGACCAGTTTTTCAAACTCATTTTAACCCTTACTTTGATGACAAAAGCTAAAGTGGCACCCACACTCTAGAGGGGAAGAATTGACACCAGACAAAAGACCAAATGAGGCTAATTGGAGGATTCTCTTTACTGGGCTGGAGGAGGAAGGGATGGTACAGGCTCCAGGTTTGGGTCCAGATCAGTTCCACACCTGGCTTCCTAGCTGCCCTTTTTGTACAGGAAGTCTTATCTTTGAGGTGTGGTGGGCCAGTAATCCTAGGTTTTTCAGGGGCTCCAGGGTGGTGATTTGGGGGGAAGCAAGATGTTATCTAGTGTTTTTGATTCCCAGGTCCATGGTTTGGCTTTTTTTTTTTCAGCATGGTAATTGGTAGAAGGGGAAATAGAAAGAGAAAGGAAGTAGGGACAGAATCTGACGTCCCCATTGTTGACTTTGGACCTTTTTTTTTCTCCCAGAAAAATAGGACCCTGTTCTTCATGACCTGAGTTGGGCTTCTGCGAAACTTGGCCCAACACTGGTGGTTATGAGCTCATACAAAGAGCAAAGGTATCAAAATTTGTTCATGGCTTGAATTTTTTATATCTTAACTCTTGTTTACTTTCCCGTCTGGAAAGGTTAACATTCTCCAGGGGTTTTGGCTGATGGGGACATAGTGGAGAGAGTGCTATACTTGGAGGTAGGAAGACCTAAGTTCAAATTCTGCTCTAACAGGATGTAGATATATGACTCTTGGCAACTCACTTAACCTATCTCATCTTCAGGGGTGTGAAGATCATACAAGTTATTCATAAAGTGCTTTGCAAACCTTAAAGAGATATAGAAATGTTAGTTATTATTGTTTCATATTTTTGGATTTCTTGCATCTATGAGGCAGGCTAGAAGGCAGAATAGGCCCTAAATAATGTAGGTTATAATGCACCTTCTCTCTAATGGTTAGCTTTACAGAGTTGCCTAGCATGCAGAAGGGTAAGTGATTTACCCAGGGTCACATGGCCCATTTGTGCCAGAGCCAGGCCATGAACCAGGTAGGTCTTCTGGATTCCTCATCAGATCCTCTATCTTTAACATCTTTCAGCTTCTTGTGTAACATATTATATTGTTAAAATGATTTCCTCAACATAAGTCTCTAGGGGAAAGTAAAATAATATCTTAGGTAACTGGAATGCTTACAGAATAAGGAAGTTAGTTTTCTGGCTAACTCAGGGTTCGTTAGAAAATTGCCTTGGTGAAAATCCTTCTAATATGTATGACTGCTTTCTTGCCTTAATAAGTATTTTGTTCTTGTTGTCCAGGCATTTTTTCAGTAGTGTCCCACTTTTTATGACCTCATTTGGGTTTTCTTGGCAGAGATATTAGAATGGTTTGCCATTTCCTTCTCCAGTTTATTTTACAGTTGAGGAAACTAAGGCAAATGGGGTTACCTAGGGTCATACATTGTAATAAGTGTCTGAAGCTAGATTTCAACTCAGGTCTTCCTGACTCCAAGCCCAGTGACTTACTGGTAAGTATCTGAGGCCATATTTGATTCTAAGCTCAGTTCTCTGTCTACTGTGGCACCCAGCTGACCAACCTTGCCCATAGGGCTCTCTAAATGTGGGCTACTGTTAGAATAGAGTAGATCTATATGTAGAAGGACCAACACTTTCATTTTACAGAGAAGGAAGTGAGAGCCATAAAGGTTAAGTGACTTGCCCAAGGTCACACAGTCAAATCAACAAGCATTTATTAAAGCTTTTTCTATGTGCCAGGTACTGTCTTAAGTGCTAGGTTACAAAGAAAGGTAAGACAACCAGTCCCTAGCTTTCTCATTCTAATGGGAGAGACAACTTGTGAATGGCTAGGTAGATACAGGCTACATAAAGGATTAGAAGAAAGGCATTCTGAGAGGGGAATGGATTGGAAAAGCTGGGGGTCTGGTAGCAGCCTCCTGGAGTGGGTGGGAGTTGAGCTGAGTCTTGGAGGAAGAGGCAGGTGGAGAATTCTGAGCCTAGAGCTAAGAGATGAAGTCATGTACCTGGGGAAATGCACCTAAGCCAGTATTGCTGAACATACAGTACATGGAGAAAATTAAGACTGGAAACATATATAGGAGGCAGGTTAAACAATGTTTTAAAGCTGAAATACTTTTTATTTGGTCCTAGAGGTAAGGAGCCATAGGAGCTCATTGTGAGGGGGTGTGTGTGTGTGTGTGTATGTGACATAGTTAGACTTATACATTAGAAAAATCACTTTGGCGGCATCTAAGTGGCGCAATGGATAGAGCACCAGCCCTGTATTCAGGAGGACCTGAGTTCAAATCCGGACTCAGACACATAACACTTACTAGCTGTGTGACCCTGGGCAAGTCACTTAACCCCACTGCTTAGCCAAAAAAAAAAAAAAAAAGAAAGAAAGAAAGAAAGAAAGAAAAAGAAAAAGAAAAATCACCTTGAACCTGAGTAGAAGATGAATTGGAGTAGGAAGAGGCTTGAGGCAGGACAGCAACTAAGAAGCAGTTTTCAGTAGTCCAAATAAGAGTGAATGGGTGCTTGAACTCAGATTGTGGGTTGTGTGATATGAGAAAAGGGGACCTATAATGAGAGATATGGTGAGGATGTTTGCCACAAAGAAGATGTGTGTGATGAGGGAGAATGAAAAACTGAAGGTGGCACCATGTTTGTGGGATGGGTGAATGGGATGAGGATGGTGCCTTCTAAAACAGTTAGGGAAATTTCAAAGAAAGGAGAGTTTTGAGGGGGCTAGACACTGTGTTTTGTTTTGGAGATATCAATGGGACATCTAGTTGGAGATGTGCAAAAGGTAGTTGGTGATGTGGAACTGTAGCCCTCACCTCTCTCCTTAGCTATAATCCCTCCTTCATATGTGTGTATTTATATATGTATATGTATATACACAAACAATGTGCAATAATATTGCACATATGTGTATATACACATGTGTATACGCCTATATATGTGTAGGTATATACACAGACTTGTATGTATACACTCGTGTGTATATGTGTGTATATATGTATCTATATATTAAATTGTGAGGAAACTGCTTCCATTCGTGAGTGTTGTGTGTGTGTGTGTGTGTGTGTGTGTGTGTGTGAATGTGTCAGAATTACTGAATTACTATGCAAGCCCAGGGCCTCTAACCCCAAATCCAGCACACTCCCCACTGATCCCATCCCTACTGTTTAGTTACGGAACTAAACTGGTGATTTACGTTGACAGGGCAGAACACTGGTTCAGGTTCTCCAAAGGTTAAATATGGGAACTTGTCCTCTAGCTTCTGTGGCATTGACAGCCTTGACCACTGAGCTGTTTTGGACTCACATCATTTAGAGCTTATTATTTGTCAGTTTATTCATGGCCGGGGCAATGAAAGCCATCGGGGAGTTGACCCCTGCTGTTTGCACCCATTCCTAAAGTCCGTCTTTACCCACCCTGCTCCTCTGTGTGTCAGTTGCATCCTCTTGTAGTTGTCAAAGGATCAACATTATATCTTAGGTCACAATGAACCATGATGCTACGTAACAGAATAAACCTAGTGGTTAAACTTTCATTTGTATAAAATCTTTATGCAGCTACTTCAGCCCTTCAGCCTATTAGAATAATTTTCAGTTCATACTAAAAGTTCAGGTAGAAATGATTTGTTGTACTGCCATTCAAACAATGATGACAACAACAGAAACAAACAAAACAAACTAGTATGTGGCAGTAGGCTTTGTGGCCCCCAAGTTAGGGAGACTCAAGTCCAAGATTTGCCTCTGACTCACACAGGCCGCCTTGCGCTGGTTTGTCACCGAACCTCTCCGTGCCCCAGGAAAGGCTAGTATCATAAGTTGCAAAGTTCATTCTCAGAATGAATAGTGAGGGGTTTTCTCACAGGGAGTTTCCTTAGCCAATGAAATAGCAGCTTTGATTAAAAAATAAAAACATAATTTGTAATTCTTTAAGGAGTGGGCAGAAACCAAGATGAGAAATACCTCATGCATATCCTTCAGTTAAATTTCATCAACCCACGTGAGATTAATCTAGCTTACACTGGATGTCACCATTGTTCCATATATTTATAGCCGGGGAAGCAGGTAGAAATTTTGTATTTAGCAAAAGATTGATTTTCATAGTAGTTTGAAGAGACTTTAATCAGTTTCTTGTGTTAGTTTGTATGTTGTTACTTTTACTGTTTAATTTAATCATATGTATTTCCTAATTTTGTCCTATGGAGCAGTTTCCAAGGTCAGTAACAGTTTTCAAAAGTACGGAATTGGGAGGCTGCTAAGTGGTGCAGTAGATAGAGTACCAAGTCTGGAATCAGGAAGATGTGTGTTTAAATCCTGCCTCAGACACTTACGAGCTACACGGTCCTGGTCATATCCCCTTCTCTTAGCTTCAGTTTCCTTATCTGTAAAATGGAGATGATGATAATAATAGAACCTACTCCCCGGTGTTGTGAAGATCAAATGAGATATTCGTGAAGCTCTTTGCAAACCTTAAGGTACTATATCAACACTAGCTCTTACTATCTTTCTTTTTGTAAAAAAAAATTATTTATTTCTAACATTCTTTTTTTAAATTTTGGGTTCTGAATTCTATCCCTCCAGCCCACTCCTCCCCCACCCATTGAGAAGACCAGAAATGTGATATCAATTATACATGTGGAGTCATGCAAAACATTTCCACATTAGCTATCTTCCAAAAGAAAACACACACAAACATATTTCTATATGAATGCTAGCTATTATTAATATTAGGGACTATTCTCTAAAAGTCATATTGTGTGGAGGGGCATTCACAGAATCACAGAATGAGGGACCTCAGCACTCCTCTAGTTCAACCTATATACAAGGACTCCTCCCTATAACATATCCCCAGGTGGTCATCTTTTCTCTGTGGGAAGACCTCCAATGAAAGGGAATGCACCCCTTCTTGAAGCAGCCCATTCTACTTCTGGACAGCTCTAATTTGGGGGCATCCAGGTGACACAGTGGATAGAGCACCGGGCCTAGAGTCAGGAGGACCTGAGTTCAAATCTGCCCTCAGATACTTACTAGCTGCGTGACCCTGGGCAAGTCACTTTATTCTGCCTTAGTTTCCTCATCTGTAAAATGAGCTGGAGAAGGAAATGGCAAACCACTCCAGTATCTTTGCCAAGAAAATCCCCAAAAGGGGACATGAAGAGTCGGATGTGACTGAAAAACAACATCGAAGTTTTAGAATATTTTTTCCTGACATCCAGCCTAAGTTGGCCTCCATGCATCTTCTTATAGCTTCAAGTTCTGCTTTCTAGGGCCATACAGAACAAATCAAATTCCTCTTTTATATGACAGCCTTTCACATATTTGAAAACAGTTTCATGGACTATGGCCTTCCCTCTATCCCAAATTCTCTTCTCCAGGATGATTATCCCCATTTCCTTAAACCATTTTTAATGTGACATGAACTCAAGGTCCTTCAATCAATCAATAAACATTTATTAAGCACCTGCTACATGCCAGGCAGTGTGGTAAGGCTGGGGATACAAAAAAAGGCAGAAGATAGCCCCTGCCCTCAAGGAACTTACAATCTACCACCCTGGTTGCCCTGTTCTAAACATTCTCCAGCTTTTCAATATTCTAGAACCATAGAGCCCAGAACTGAACACAGTATTTCAGATGAAATTTGATGAGAGCAGATTGTAATAAGATTGTTGCCCTCCTTATTTCTGGAAGCTCAGCTCCTCAGAATGCAGCCCAATATCAAATTAGCTTTCTTATCTGCTGTATCGCATTCCTTACTGATATTGAGCTTGAAGTCCACTGAAACCCCCAGATCTTTTTCAGAGCAATTTCTGTATGACCATGTCCCACCTGTCTTTACTTGCAAAATTGATATTTTTATATACAAGTGTAAGACTTTATATTTCATCCATCTTTTATCTCTGTCATACAGTTAGATTCAGCCCAAGGCTCTAGCCTTTCAAGATCCTTTTTTATTCTTACTCTGTCATCTGGTGTGTTTTCTATTCCTTATAGTTTTGTGCATATGCAAATTTGATGAGAATGCGTCCTATGCCTTTATCTAAGTCTGTTCCAACAATAGGATTTTATTGTCTGCAATGACGCAGAGCATACATGCAATTAAGGCTACGTATGCCCTGTGGCACCTGATATCCTCACATACTTTGTTGTGCCCTGCCCTACTTCGTATCCTAGTGAACCTGCATTTCCACTGAACCTGTTTGGTGGATAGCAAGCCCTCTGTTTTCAAATAAAAAAAATCATCTAATCAAACACCACAAATTTAACACAACAGTTAGAAACATCAAAATATATGAAATAATCCTCAAACTGTAACAGCCATAGACTATTCATCATAAATTAATTGAAATTTTTAATCCTTTTCAAATGAAATTGTTTTACAGGAGTATGTTAGAAAAGTCAAGGGGTTAATTTAAATTTAACCAGACTGTTTTAGGCAATGATGCTTCACATGTAAGATTCAGACCAGATGGGACAGTGGTCACAGGTTATCTGTTAGTCAGTTGAGAGGAATCCAGCCCTGACTTGGAAATCCCCTGCTTCACTCCTAGATTAGTCATGTGTGTATTGATGGGGGAGGGAGAGGAGGGTGGATTGAGGTCCTAAATACAAGGTTGTCACTTCCTTGGCCCTGCCTGTGGTGTTACTTTGGAAGAAGGGGAATGTAGCTTGGCACAGGTAGAGTGGCATTTGGGACACACTGTGGAGCCATCCATTTCCAGTTATGTCCTCATTTGATCAAGCTGCATTTGAAGTTGTACTACCATCTCTGAGTAGGGTTGAAAATGACTGTTATTCTAGGTGAATGGTATTATGACATATTGGATAGACAGCCTCAGAGTCAGGAAGGCCTGGGTTCAGTCCTGCTTCTGACAGATACTGGCTGGGTAACCCTGGTAAAGTCACTTGACTTCTGGTTGCCTCAGTTTCCTCAACTTTAGTTTTTTGAGCCAGTATTAATCTGCATTGGTAGTGGGAGTTTCTTCACTGAAAGTTTCCTATAACAATGAAATCACTAGTCTTATTCATACCAAAACCAAATGAAAATTGTTATAGATAAAGTAATTTAGGCTCTCTATTTCTGGAACATAGTGTGAGGATGAAATGCTCACTTAAATTCACCTAAAAGTTTGCCTGAATTTTTTTAAAGATATATGCAATATGATGAAATGGAGAGTAAATTACCCTTTAGATATTGAGCATCATAGATTTAGAGCTAAAAAGGATCCTAAAGATCATCAAGTCCAACCACTTCATTTTGTGGGTAGGGAAACTGAGGCCAAGGCAAGGTTGAATGACTTGCCCCTGGTCATATAGAAAGCAGGATCTGAACTCAGGACTTCCTGACTCCAAGCCCAGCAGCCCTATCTACTATACTACCTAGCTGCTCTGAATAGTCCTGAAAGATAAAGATCTTAATTGGTAATTTTAATTTAAATTAGATAGTAATTTGATCTTTGACAATTATGGGCATTTACCTTTTAAAATAATTTCAGTCATTTTGCTTTCCTGGGCCAATAAACAAGTAAACAGTTGAGTTAGACTCTCTCATAAAAAAATAGAAAACTCTTTACCTTTTAGCTAATTGTAAATGGGGGTAGGTCACTCGTATCTGGCCAAAACAATAGGTCTTGTAAAAGGGGGCAGCAAAACCTCATGGGACTAGATTGAGGGCAGGGGCTTCTATTGCTATTAGGACACCCTCAATTCAAAACTGATATATTTCTTTTAAAGGGATAGCATCTGTCGTAATCATTAAATTGGGCATAGAATTTAGAAAGTCAATGGTGTGATTTTTATATCCCACTCTTACTGTGAGGTGAAAGAACCTGACCTGATTAGATTTAAAGTAGGGAAAAGAAAGTAAGAAGAACATAGAACTTTTTGCTACCTCCTTCTTCTCTTCTCTCCCTTAACCTATGTAGAACTCATTTTAAAATTGGCTCAGCCTACACATGAACAATTACTATTTCTCCAGTTGTTTAGATCTGTCTTTATTTATGTGAAAGGTGTCTTGTAATTGTGTTCATATAGTCCCTGAGTTTGTCTTGGCAGTTAGACTCCCAAAGCAAATGTGAGCCTGGATGCAGTTTTTTATTTGTCTGGTTTTGTGCTAGAAGTGAGAACTCGGTTTTTTTCTTTTTAAAATTTTTTTTTATTTATTTCGTTAAATATTTCCCAATTACATGTAAAAAAAAAATTTAACATTCATTTAAAAAAATTTGAGTTTCAAATTCTTTCCCTTCCTCCTGCCTTCCCCACCCCTTGAAAAGTCAAGCAATGTGATATTGATTATACATGTAAAACATACAAAACATTTCCGTATTAGCTGTGTTTCAAAAGAAAACGCAGACACAAAAACAAGAAAAATAGAGAAACTAAAAAAAGTCTGCTTCAATCTGTACACAAAGTTCATCAGATCTCTCTTTGGAAGTAGATAGCATTTTTTTATTGTGGGTCCTTTGGAATTGTTTTGGTTCCTTGTCTAGATCAGAGTAGCTAAGTCTTTCACAGTTGAGCATTATTACAGTATTGGTATTACAGTTTACAGTATTCTGGTTCTGCTTACTTCACTTTGCATCAGTTCATATAGATCTTACTAGGTTTTTCTGAAACCATCCTACTCATTATTTCTTATAGGACAATAATCTTCCATCACAATCATATACCACAATTTATTCATCCATTTACCAATTGATGGGTACCCCCTCAATTTCCAATTCTTTGTCACCCCAAAAAGAGCTGCTACAAATATTTTTGTACAAATAAATCTTTTTCCCTTTTCTTTGACTTCTTTGAGATACAGACATAGTAGTGGTATTGCTGGGTAAAAGGCTAAGCACAGTTTTTATAGTCTTTTGGGCTCTCCAGAATGATTGAGCTAATTCACAATTCCAGTAGTGCTAATGAACCGTCCCAATTTTTCCACATCTGCTCCAGCCTTTGTCATTTTCCATTTGTGTCATGTAAGCCAATCTGACAGGTGTGAGGTGGTATCCCAGAATTGTTTTAATTTGCTTTTCTCTAATTAGTAGTGATTTAGAGCAGTTTTTCATGTCTATTGATAGCTTTGATTTCTTATTCTAAAAACTGTCAGTTTATATCCTTTAACTATTTATCAATTAGAAAATGACTTGTATTTTTATAAATTTGACTCAATTCTCTACATATTTGAGAAATGAGGTCTTTATCAGAGGCACTTGCTATAAAATCCCCACCACCCACCCTGTTTCCTAATTTCCTTCTAATTTTGGCTGCAAAAACTTTTAAATTTTATGTAGCCATTTAACTTCCTGTGATCCTCTCTATCTCTTGTTCGGTCATAGACTCTTCCTTTATCCATAGATTTGACAGGTACATTTTTCCATCTTCCCCTAATTTACTTATATCATCCTTTATGTCAAAATCATTTATGTTTCTTGACCTTATCTTGGTATATATTGTGAGATGTTGGTCTATGCCTAGTTTCTTCCAAACTGCTTTCCAGTTTTCCCAACAATTTTTGTCAAATTATCAGTTCTTACCTCCAAAGCTTAGATCTTTGGGTTTATTAAGCAGTAGAGTAGTATGGCCATTTACTGCTATGTAGTGTGCATCTAATCTATTCCAGTAATCCACTATATTTCCGTAATCCACTCTATTTCTTAATCAGTACTAGATTGTTTTCATGACTACCACTTTGTAACATAGTTTGAAATCTGTTATTGCTAGGTCATTTTCCTTCACAGTTTTTTTAAATTGATTCTCATGATATTCTTGACTTTTTGTTCTTCCAGATGAATTTTGTTATTATTTTTCCTAGCTCTTAATTAATTAATCTTAATTCTATGGTAATTTGATTGGTATGACACTGAATAAGTAAATTAACCTATGTAGAACTGTCATTTTAAAATTGGCTCAGCCTACACATGAACAATTACTATTTCTCCAGTTGTTTAGATCTGTCTTTATTTATGTGAAAGGTATCTTGTAATTGTGTTCGTAGAGTCCCTGAGTTTCTCTTGGCAGTTAGACTCCCAAGTATTATCTACTATCTGTTGTTATTATGAATGGAATTTCTCTTTCTATCTTTCTTCTGGGTTTTGTTGGTAGCATATTGAAATGCTGATGACTTATGTGGATTTATTTCATATCCTGCAACTTTGCTAAATTTGTTCTAACTTTTTTTAGTTGATCTCTATGGTTTTCTAAGTATACTGCCATATTATTTGCAAAGAATGATAGCCTTGTTTCCATAATTCCTATTTTTATTCTATTTCTTTTTCTTGTCTTACTGCTGTACCTAGAATTTTAAAAATAATATTGAATAATAGTAGTGATAATGGACATCCTTGCTTCACCCCTGAATTTATTGGGAAGGCTTTAAGTTTATTTCCCCATTATAGATAATGCTTGTTCTTGGTCTTAGATAGATATTACTTATTTTAAGAAAGGTTCCATTTATTCCTAATTTTATCATATTTGTGAGAGTTTTGTGTCTTCAGGGGTATTAAGGCAAAGCCTCTATGTCTATACATAGTACATGAGAGATCGGTTTCCATCCTACTTTGTGTCATGAAGAGAGCTAGACTTGTCATTAAAGGATCATATGTTTTTTTCCCTCATCAAATATCTGTTCCCTTCTCCTTCTCTCCCAGAAAGTTGTACTTATTTTATTGAATGTGATTAAGTCAGCCAGGACAGGCAGGCAAATGTTCAACGTGGCAGTTGACAATATACTTTATCTGCATTATTAACATTTTCCCAGTCACTTTCTTAATTCTATCCAGAGGTGTCAAACTTGGGATTCTTGAAAACTCCTTTGGCAGGACCAGATTAAAATTCAATTAAGAAATGTTTAACAAAATAAATAAAAATGCAATATGATATAGATAACATTAATTTGTGGTTTTCTAAGTCAGTTTGTGGCTAGTAGGGATCTAGGTTTTTATTTGAGTTTGACACGGCTGGTCTAGACAACAAAACGAATCAAGCCTTTATTTGTACGTTTGTTCATTTATGAGGTGTGAATGCTCATGTTGAAAATATAACAATCAGCTCTTGAGTTTTTAATCACTGGCTCCAGCACCCTCCCCCGCCCCCCCCCCCCTTGCATCAGCTCAAGGTTTTACTGATCAGGAGAGTGACCCACTGGAAAGGAAAGTCAGAGCTCTGAAATCACTTCTTGGAGCAATTTGGCAACAATACAGTGTGGAATACGATGATAGTTTTTAAAAAGTTGAAATGTTGATAGTGCCTTATAGATGGAATATTTAAAATGGAAATTATTTCTCTACTTTGTTAGATGTGGGGCTTCATCATTGGGGGTATTTCCTTTTCCTATTCCAACTTGCATCTCATCCCTACTTTATGATTCTGTATGATTTTTGTCCATGTTTTTGCATAAATCACCCACAGAAGATGTATCCAAGGCATTAGAGTCCTTCCTCTGGTTCTTTTAATATCTTGTAGCATTTGTATAGCATTCAGTTTCTTATTGTCATCACATGACTGACTCATTTCCCTCCTGGTACATGTCTTAAATGATGTCTTTTATATCACTTCCCATGTGACAACTTTTTTTTTTTTATTACAAGTTGTAGATTAATTAAATCACAGTGAAGTTATCCCTTGCTGTTTGGGTCATTTGCAATTTTGATTTTTCTGAAATCATGATGTTCTATCATTTGCAACCTTGTTTTTGTTTGTCCTTCATTTTCAAAGAGGTCCAATGAATGGTAAGTATCCCTGCCTGTCATGAAAGATACTGGGGTTTGAGTCTCTGATGAGGAGGCCTGAGTGCTTGTTTTACTACTTGATGGCATTGATGGAAGAATATTAGTGGTACAAAGATAGGCTTTTAAAGCACTAAACTAAGCTGAGATAATTGAAAGTGTTGTACAGTTTCCCGACTGTAACGGTTCATGGATTGAGAGATATTTCCTCCCTCCAGTTTAATTCTACAACTTATCAATGTGCATCTACATTTAACAGTGCTTCTTAAACTGTGGGTAGCAAATCCATATCTGGTTGTGACCCACAGTTGAAGAAGTGCTGAAGGGGTCGTAAGTAGAAAAAGTATAAGAAGTGCTGATCAAATACAACATTTGTCCCTATCAGATATCCTGATAGATTCCTTTCACCTGCATAATGTAATCTTCAAAATACTTATTTTTATCCACTTTGTTTTTAATTGTGAATGGCTAGGCTGATTTAAAAAAAAATGTGGTTCTTCAAGCTTGATTCAGTTAATACAATGGCACTTACAAATAGGTACATCTGGAGAACTTGACCATCAATAGAGAATCCCTCCTGATTTGAAGTCTGTGTAGGATATCATCCATGACACTGGTGAGCACCTTTCAGCAGATGCCTTTTTGTTTTAATCCTCATATAAAGTTGATATTCAGTGCATTGGTGAATAAAGTGATCTCCATGGTCATACTTATCCTAGAATATTTATGATTTTAAAGTGGTGCAAACACCTCATTTGAGAATACATTTTATTCTACAGGTTAAAATATGTGCGATAAAAATTAATAGACATAGCTGAATCTATCTATACCTCTTAATCATTTGTGTGACTATGAAAATGACAGAATCTCAGAGTTGACCATCTAATCCAACCAAAATCTGAACAAGAATCCCCTTTACAAGTTACCTGGCAAGTGGTCATCATACTTTAGACTTCTGGTGTGAGTGAACAGATTACCTCCTGAGGGAAAGCATTCTCCCTTTGGATAGCTCTACTTATTTAGGTGTTTTTTTTTTCCCTTCTTAGCATCCAGCTTAAATCTACTTAGAGGAATCTTGGCAACAGACAAAAATAAGCAAAATCATCTCTAGTAAATTTAAAAGTAAACCTAGAAGGAGGATGACAAACAGTAGAAAGATGGATAAGATCTTAAAAAAAAAAGAAAGAAAGAAAGAAAAGAAAGCCTTTTCACTAATATGGACAATGGAACTACCACTAGGAAAAGGTTACCCTTTTTCTAGTTTTTAAAACTGTTGATCATGGATGCTGAACCCTCTGACATATGAAGCATTTAAGTAGATTTGACCTACATGACTGAGTTTTCAGCTCTAGAGAGACATTGTTGAAATGAACATTCAACAGTCATAAAGACAATTGGAAATTACTAGACCTGCTCTCAGAGTAACCTTTTCCCCCATCTCTCTCCAGATCCATCCATCCTTTCTTGAAAGCAGCAAACAAAGGAGCATTTGTGATTTTTTTCTTTTTTACAATAAATTTTTAGTTGTTTAAGGTGATCACTTTGAAGGAAGGCTGCCTGTGGTTTTCCTCCTCTTTTGGATAATCGTTAAGGAAGTGATTATCCTTTTCCCTCCCTTAAACAATTAAGAGAAAGTAGCTTCTTTCATTTTGGAAATATGAGATCATTCTCAATGAGAACTTGGATAGTGACATCCATTAAACCGAGTACATGCTTTCTCCTCATTCTTATTCAGAAATAATGCTCTGTGTGTGTGTGTGTGTGTGTGTGTGTGTGTGTGTGTGTGTGTGT
>NW_020954569.1:74111943-74146589 GCF_900497805.2 Vombatus ursinus | reverse complement strand
TGTGTATTTCTTATCCAGGGGGCTCTGTAGTGTACCAAGACTTCATGCAATGAGCATAATGCAAGCAGGAAAAAATGGAGAACCTTGCTATCAACAGAAAAGCTCTGCCGCCTTGTGTGTGCACAATTTCATGGTGGGATTTTACTTTAGGTTAGTGGGTGCCAATTTCTCTGGTTCAGTAATACACAAGGGAACAATAACCTTCCCTCCCTGAAGCCTGAAAGAGAAAGAACTGAAAATCTCTGTGCCTCCCTGTTTGTCTTATTGATGAGATTCATTGATTTCTGCTAAACCAGTGTAAATGAAAAGTACAGGGAAATAAGCTCTTGCTTAGAAACTTGTTTACTAGTAATTACTAAAAGTAGATAAGTCTCCTTGCTAAGTTGTGTTATGCCAACGAATTTCTTTTTTACAGCTCTGGCTACCATAGGTGTTTTTTTAACTGCATGATTTTAGTCAGAAAAAAATTATATTGAACTAAGGAAAGTTTAGGTGAGGTGGTAGTAAGCTAGATGGTTAAGAGTGCTAGACTCTGAAGTCAGGAACATTTGGGTTCAAATCCTGCTACAGACACCTCTGAGTTAGGTGACCCTGGAAAAATCACAGAACCACTTTCAGTCTCAGTTTCTTCATCTGTAAAATGGGGGTAATAACGGTTATCTATTTCTCAGGGTTATTGTGAGGATCAAATGAAATGACATATGTGCAGTGCTTCAGAAACCTTAAAACACTATGTAAATGGTATTATTATTTGTAGCGTGGTGTTAAAAGTGTCCCAGTTACACATAGCGGTGTACTGTTGGTGGAGTTGTGAACTAGTCTAGCTCAGGGTTGGGGAACCTACGACCTCCAAGTCACACGTGGCCCTCTAGGTCCTCAAGTGCAGCCCTTTGATTGAATCCAAACTTCATGGAACAAATCCCTTTAATAAAAGGATTTGTTCTGTAAAATTTGGACTCAGTCAAAACTCTGTACCCAAGGACCTAGAAGGTCACGTGGCCTGAAGGCCGCAGATTCCCCACCCCTGGTCACAATTCTGGAAAGTAATGTGGAACTATTCCCCAAAAGTCACTAAACTGTATATATTCTTTGACCCACTGATACCACCACTATAGTAATACACCCCCAGAGGAGGAAAAGAAACCCATATTTACAAAAATATAACATTATGTTTTGTTATAGCAAAGAATGGGAAAACAAAGGGGTACCCATAAATTGGGGAATGGCTGAACAAATTATGATATAGATGGCCATGGAATAATAAATATAATTTTGGCATACAAAATGCCAAAAGGAATGTGTGCCAAAAGGATTAATTTGAACTGATAGAGAATGAAATGAGCAGAACCACTTATAAATGACTACAAAATGGTATAGGAAAAAAAAAAACTGGAAGACTGGACAATTGTGCTTAGCACAATGGATCAGACAACTCCAGAAGACTGCTTATGAACCTTACTTTTCACCTCAGAGAAAACCAGGTGATAGAATAGAGAGACAAGATGAGACACACATTTTCAGACATGCCCAATGTCTGGATCTGTTGTTGTTTTTAATATACTTATTTGTTACAAAGGAAGGCTTTTATTTGTGGGGGACGGGACATGCAGAGGAAGAGAGCTATGGAAACGATTTGTTGGGGGAATAGTGATATCAAAAAAAAAAGGAAAGAAAGAAAGGAGCACCAATAAGACAGTTAAAAAAAGAGGAAAAAGAATTTGAGGAGACACAAGGAAGCAAGGGCAATGTTGAAGCTACTAAGTTAAATATATTATCTACTATTTTTAGGAAAGTTATTTACATAATAGATGATCAATGTCATATGCAATCCTCCTAATTTATACTTTTTTGTGTAAGGAAATGTTCACGCTTATTGATGTTTGTCAAATTAATATTAGTAAAAAAAAGGAAATTGAAAAAATAATGACCCAGGTAGAAATAGGCAGTGGTAGAAAGATTGTAGAAAGAAAGGCATACTAATACACTGTTGGTGGAACTATGAATAGCTCTACCCGTTTTGAAAGGCAATTTGGAATTATGAGAAGAAAGTGACTATAATGTCTATACCCTAGAACCCGAGTATCCCCTGCTAGGCATAAACCCCAAGGAGATCAATGCTAAAAAGAGATGAGAAATTTGGAGAGATTCAAACAGATTTTCTCACTGGTGGAGGAAGTAACTTAAACTCTAGCTAAGGACCTTTTTCCTTGTAGAATTTCTTTTTAGCCTGGGGAGATGCAGAATATTTCAAGGCTGAAGTAGATTGAATTGGATCACATTGAAGTTGCACCTTTCTTCAAGGGGTGATCTGAGCCGTAGCAGCAGCAAATGGAGAACTGGTTAGAGCCTTTCCTTCCAGTGGTCACCATTTCACTTTGATGGGGAATCTAGCATGGTGCCTAGCCAGATCCACCCCACTTTCCAGTGGAACATACAACAGTATTGTTGTTAGCATTAGTTAGAAGGTGCAATAGTGTTATTATAAACTTCTAATTTACACATTTGTGTAACTTCCCAAAAGGCAAAGTTTTAACTGAATTGGGGCTTTATCCCCATACACAGAAGGGACAGCGACCAAAGGGAGGATTTTGCCCAAAGCCAAGCTCCGTGGGTGAAGACAGGTGTGTTTAGAGATCTGTAACTGACAATTTCTGTTGGGATGGGGAAAGCCCTCCTTAGCCACCTTTTCCAGTGACGTATATTGACTGCCAAAGATGGGCTCATTTACACAAATATACATATAATATATACAATAACTAATGGCTAAAACAGTATAGATGGAAAAAATAGCCAACACAGAACAATGGAAATTTCATGCTGTGAAATTAAAGGTACCTCTTCCCTTTGCAGAAGTGGGGCAGGGAGGGAGAAGAGAGGGGGAGACTATGGGCATGGAACGCTTCAGATAATGTCAAACATTTTTGATGCGTTGGTTAGTTTTGCTGAACTTGTTCATTCTCTGTCTCTCTGTGTCTCTCTGTGTGACTCTGTCTGTGTTTCTCTGTCTCTGTTCATTTCCCTTTCTGTCTCTCTCTTGTCTCTGTCTCTTTGTCTCTATCTCACTTTGTTTTTCCCTCTTTCTGTCTGTCCCTCTGTCTTTATCTTTCTTTGTCTCTCTGTCTCACTTTGTTTTTTCCTCTCTCTGTCTCTGTCAATTTGTCTTTGTCTCTTTCATTGTAAGGACTGTTTTGAGTGAGAGGGACACATACATGTAGACAATGTAAAAACAAAATATATCAATAAAAATGTTTAAAATAAAAAAAACAACCTAGTGGTTTCTTGCTTATTATTGACCTTCAGTTCCTAAGACTAATTCATTCTCTACCTTCTCCTATTGTATGACAAAAACTACAGTTTGGCCTCTGACTCCAAGAGGCTAAATCAACATAAATATTGGAAGCAGGAGAAAACTAACAGGAATCCTCTAACTCACATTAGGAAGCAAGACTTCTTCCTATGTGTGGAAGAAAACCAGTGTTACCTTTGGCCCGTGGTCCAGCTTTTTTTTCCAGGCCAGCTATTGCACATCCATCAGTGGGGATCATCAGTAAATAATGGCAGAAAGTATCTTGGTATAAAGTGTCTGAGGCAGGATTCAAACATAGCCCTTCCTGATTCAGTGTCACCAAAGGATGTCTCTTGTTTCCCAAATCTTTTATTTGCTTCTCTGAGCAGAAATGTGTAAATTGTCCTTCTAGTTTCATTTACAGAAATGATGTCAGCGTGGCTTTGGTTCAGTTCTCTGAGTAGTATATACCAACTTGTACAGTAGGCTGATTCTTCAATAGAAGGCATGATTTAGTGTCAGGCCCATATCTGAAGCCCTGCCAGCTTGACAGAGGCTGCCAGAGGATGCTGTTAGCTGATAAACCTCTTTGCACCTCCCCCACCATGATGAACTATTGGAGCGAGACCATTATGAAGGAGGTAGAAATTAGGCCTTGAAGGATTTTTAGAAGTTTGAATAAGATCTAAGATTTTCAAGTTCACAAAATAAATCAAAATTAATTAAAATGCTGAGTTTTATTCTAAGTTGAAGACATCAGACAACTGGAGATAAAGATGAATTGAATCTATCCTTTGACGTATTATATAACTAAAATTGAATCATGACTCTTGGGCCACAATTATTTCTTTGTGGAAAATTCCATGTGGAAAAACATTGTTTACAGACTGAGAGTGGTAGATTAATCAACCATTTTACTAGCTAAGATTGATAAATGTAAATAAGAAAACTTCACCAGAATCCCACAGTGAATAGCATTTTACAATATAAGGTAATGTAAAAGAGCCTACTCCAATATGTTACTTCACCCCATTTAAAGATTCTTGTAATTATGTTCATTGCACTGTTATTTTTCAAGTACAGTCAAATTTTACTAAATAAAGTACCTGTGATTTATTTTCACCGTAAAATTTTATTGATATATTTTGTTTTTTATACTTCTAGAATTTCTCTCAATAATCTTAACCCTTCCATCTCTCAGAGAGTCATCCTGTATGACACATAATATGTTTTAAAGAAAATGTGGAAGAAGAGAAAAAAAAAAGTCAGGAAAACCAATTAATATATCAAATGAAGGCTAAATACATATGGTATATTCCACAACTGTGAGCCTCCCAACTATGTAAAGGAATGAGTCAGGGGTGTCTTCTCATAGCTCTTTTTTGGGATTGTGCTTGTTCTTTTAAATTTTGGAATATTCACTTTTGATTGTTTTGTGATTTTTTTTCTTTCATTTACATTGTTTTCATCATTGTGCATGTTTTTTTTTTTTTGGCTTTGCTTACTTCAGGCTGTATCAGATGCTGTAAATCTTTCCATGATTCTCTGTATTCATCATTTTTGTCATTTTTATTTTTACAATACAGTAATATCACATTTCATTCTTGTACTACAATTTTTTTAGTTATTTCCTAATTGATAGGCTATAAATATTTTGGTGTTTTGGTATATATGAGAACTGGGTTTTTTTTTTTGTTGTTGTTTGTTTGTTTGTTTGTATGTTTTTAGGACTGTATTCTTATCAATGATCTCCTTGGACTAAACCTAGTAGTGGAATGTTTGGATCAAAGGATATGGGCATTTTAGTCACTTTATTTGCATAATTCCAAAATGCATTCGAAAATGGTTGCACTGATTCACAAGTCTCCTAACAATGCACTAATGTGTCTACCTTCCCACAGCTCTTCAAAAAATGACTATTCTCATCTTTTGTTGTATTTACCAGTTTGAAGTTTGCTCCCTGAAACCTCAATTATTTTGCTTTCATTTCCCTTATTAGTAATTTGAAGCGTTCCTTCATGTTTGTTAATAGTTTGCAGTTCTTTTAAAAACTGTTTATTGATATCTATTGACCACCTATGTATTGGGAATGGCTTTTTATCTTTAGTATATACATATATAATACATTATATATGTGCATATATATTTTTATATATATACATATATGCATATGTATTTGTTAGTTTTCTATATTTCTTGGATACCAAACCTTTAATCAGAGAAATTTGATACAAAGATATGTTTCTCATTTGGCTACTTCCCTTCTTATCCTAGCAATATTTTTATTTGTGAAGAAACTTTTCAGTTTCACATAATTAGTTAATCTTTTAAAATTGCCTCTATCCCTTGTTTAGTTAAGAAAACATCTCCTCCCCACAGCTGTGAAAAGTAAACGATCCATTTCTCTTTTAAGTTGTTGGTGATATAATCTTTAACATTAAGTACATATATTCATTTTGATTTTGTTGTGGAATATGGTGTTAAATGTTGCTAATTTAATGTCAGACTACTTTATAGTTTCTTTCCAAGTTTTTATTAAATAAGGAGTACTTTCCTAAGTAATTTATGTTTTTGAATGATTGCACACTGAGTATTGAGTTTGTTTATTTCTGATTCTTCCGTATCTAGCCTGTTCCATTGATCTACTTCTGTTTTTTAACTGATACCAAATGGTTTTGATGACTTCTGCTTTATAATAGTTTAAAATCTGGAAATGCTATAACCCCTTCCCTCCTCACTTTTTCATGATTTCCCTTGATTTTCTAGATCATTTGTTCCTCTAAATGAAATTTGTTGTTATTTTATTGAGTCCGAACATCTAAGTATGCCTTTTATATTTAGTCAAGCATTGCATTAAAACTGTAAATTAGCTTCAGTAATATCCTTTTTATTATATTGTCATGGGACAGCTATGAGCACTGAATGTTCCTCCAGCTATTTAGATTGTTCTTTAAAGAACATTTTATAATTTAATTTAGACAAGTATTTTGTGTGCTTAGGTAGATTGGTTCCCAAATATTTTATGTATTTTGAATGAAATTTCCTTTTTTATTATTGCTGTTTCTGTTATTTCTGTGGGATTTTGTTCTTATTAGATAATTAAATAGGAATGCTGTTAATTTTTGTGTATTAGTTTTGTGTCCTCAACTTTGCTTAAACTATTATTTGTCTCAATTTGTATCTTTGTTGATTCCCTAGGATTTTCTAAGTAAACAACCCTATAAATGAATTGGAAGTTATCTCCTATTCAGTTATCCTTTAATTTATTTCTCTTTTCTTATCGCTATTGCTAGCATTTCTACAACTATATGAAACAAAACGGGGTAGGTATTGCAGCAATCTCCATTCTACACATTCAGAATCTGAGTCACAGAGAGATTAAATGGCTTGTCAGGTTCACACAGCCATGCTTACAAGTCGGGACTTTCTCTTCTTCTTCCTTGTTGTAACGATTAAGAAAGGGCTAGCACTCTGTGAATAGGTTTGGCAATAAAGGGTGAATGTCACCATTTGGGTTATCATAGGCTGTGGTTCTTGCAGATCCCTTTTTCTAAGCTAATTTTTTTGTTGAATCCACTTTTTAAAATTAATTTATTTTTAATTTTAAATATTCATTTCTATAAGCTTTTGAGTTTTAAATTTTCTCCCACTCCCTCCCCAAGATGGCACGCAATTGATGTAGGTTATACATATACATTCCTATTAAACATATTTTCACATTGGTCATGTTGTAAAGAAGAATTAGAACCAATAGGAGGAACCACAAGAAAGAAGAAACAAAACAGAAGAAAAAAAAAGATCAAATAGTATGTTACCATCTGCATTCAGACTCCTGAGTTCTTTCTCTGGATGTGGATAGCATTTTTCATCATGAGACTTTTGGGGATGTCTTAGGTCCTTGCATTGCTGAGAAGAGCTAAGTCTATCAAAGTTAGTTATTGAACAATGTCGCTGTTACTGTGTACAATGTTCTCCTGGTCCTGTTCACTTCATTTGGCATCAGACCATACAAGTATTTCCACGTTTTTCTGAAGTCTGCTTGCTCATCATTTCTTATAGCATAACAGTATTCCATTACATTCATATACCACATTCCTCAATTGATGGGCATCCCCTCAATTTCCAATTCTTTGCCACCACAGAAAGAACTGCTATAAATATTTTTGTACATGTGGGTCCTTTTCCCACTTTTATGATCTCTTTGGGATACAGCCCTAGAAGTGATATTGCTGGCTCAAAGGTTATACACATTTTTCTAGTATTTTTGGCATAGTTCCAAATTGCTCTCCAAAATGGTTGGATAAGCTAATTTATTCTTTTTTTAAAAAAAATTTATTTATTTTTAGTTTTCAACATTCACCTCCACAAGATTTTGAGTTCCAAATTTTCTCCTCATCTCACCCCTCCCCCCACACCAAGATGGCATGCATTCTGAATACCCCTTCCTCTAATCTGCCTTCCCTTCTATCTCTCCCCTCCCTCTCTTATCCCCTTCCCTTTATATTTTTCTATAGGGCAGGATAGCATTCTATACCCCATTTCCTGTATTTCTTATTTCCCTGTTTAAGCTAATTTATTCTTAAAGCTGTTTTGAATATTCCACAGCAGAAGTCAAATGCCCCTAATAATGAGATATCACTTCTACAAGATGGCAGCTCTACTTTTCCTGATTAAGCTAAGAAAATATAGCTACCTTCCTACCTATAGTTAACTGTTGCTGCTGCTACTGCTGACCTAGACAGAAAACTGATCTGGGTGATTTAGTTCAGGCTTAAATGCTTGCCCAAATTGGGTTTTCCCCAAGAGTAATTATTCTACATGGCAGTTCTTTAGTGTCTACTGGCAGATGTGTCCCCTTTTTTTGTTTGTTTGTTTTTTTTTTAAAGGAACAATGGATCATGGGTAGAGTAAAGTAGCCCAGGCCAAAGATTGTAGTGGCAGTTACCCTTTTGTAACTACCTTTAGATCTTGAAACAAAGCTCTTACTTCATTCTGATGATCTTGGATAGGAAACCTTAGAATTGGGGAGCAAATGAAGTTATCCCCTCTCATTAAGGGTGTTTGTGTTTCATGACTGATCTAGGTAGTTTCAACAGCCAAAGGACAGGGATTCCTTGCTGTTTCTGACTTGTAGATAAAACACTTAAATACTAAGGATTTTGAATTTTGACTTTTATAATAGAACAGGTTGATAAGATTTTCAAAATCTTCATAGGCTCAGGTTTTTTTATTTGTTTATTTTTAGAATACAGACAACCTTATTGTGAAGAATATCATGAATAATAAATAACATCTTATATCTTTGTCAATTTGCATATTTTTAGCTAAATATGGAGAATGTCAGATTTATGATATAAAATACTAAACAAAGGAAAAGAAAGAGCAAAGATGAAGTGAAATAAAGGGAAGAGAGAAATTGGTAATAGAAATTAAAACTAGGTTGAGTAGTATAGCTTTCCTCCATTTTCTTATCCCTTGTCTTCCCCAGAATAACCATATAGCTCAGAGGCATTAATTGGTAAGTTGTTTTTTGCCTTCTTCTGTCAGTTTATCTTCCATCTACCATGTATGTACATAATTACTTGCACATTGTCTTCATCTTTAGAATATTTGCCCCACAAGGGCAGGGACCATGATATTGCCCTTCTTTGTATTTTCAGGACTTAATACAGAGCCTAGCATTTGGCAAGCCCTTACTAAGTATTTGTTGACTGACTGATTGACTGACTCTTCGTGTATTCCTAAAATTCAGAAATTCTTTCTAGCCTAAAATTTAATCCACTGTGCCTGCTTCCTCTGCTCTACTTTTGCTAAAAGCAAATGCTCAGATAGAATCATTAAAAGACACAAAGAATAAAGAGAAGAAAGCCTAATATCTAGGATTTTTACCATAAATTGGTTGTCTCCTAGATTAAAGAGAAAATGGAGGCCTTTGGCTATGCCTATCTCTTTTCAATATGAGACTAGTAAACGAAGGTATTTTCTTTGTGTGTTCAAATTGAACTGTTCATTAATGGTTCATTTTCAGATTTTACTTTTTTCTTTTCTTTTGGCTTTTGATAATCTTATCCTAAATGGAAAAAATAGGTTTACATTTTTTCTTCTCTACTGTTCTTAAACTACTGAATTTTTAGTAATGATTATTTTGGGGAAATGCATTTCATGCTTTGATTTCTAGATTTCTAGACATGCATAAACAAACGTGAATTGCAGAATTTTTTGCTGCATTTGGATGCATTTTTTATGCTCAAAGAAAGAAATCCCTTTTACTTAACCCAATTCTGTTTTCTCTAAATATAGAGAGATAACACCAGCACAAAATGACAACCCTGACAATGACCAAGGAAGTACTCCAGGAGGAGGCAGGGGTAGAAGAAGAAAATTTAGCATTATATGAATCCACATCTGCCCAGATTATTGAGGAAACAGAATATGTGAAAAAGGTGAATGTGAAATGTTCATTCTTGCTATTTTGCTTTGTGCTAATTTTTAGATACTATTGTAGCTTCCCTATCATTACACTAAATGTAGTAGTATTTGTTTTCTCACAATCACATTATTTATATAATGAGAAAAACCAGGTCTATCAATTAACAAAAGAATTCTTTATTATTTGCAAATAATTTTTAAAAATTTTACTGTAATTTATTATAATTTCTCCTCTTTGTACAAATAGACTTAAAATACAAATAAGTACAAGCAGATGTTATTTTATTTTGAAATAAAATTTTTTGTCCTGTTATCTCTAGTATATCAGATACACTGTGTCAATTGATGCAACTTGGTCCTTTGAGATATTCTTACTTTCCGGTCCTCTGGTGTTAAATGATTTCTGTAGAAAGATTGGAGCGCACAATATAGAGACTCTCATCAGTCAAACAATAAAGGGTTGAATCTGACCGATGGATTGAGTCTGACCAGACTTGGAACTCTGTAGCATTTAGCACTTGATTGTATATTGTTTTGTATTATTTAATTTGTCTGCAACATACTATAGTGGTTAGAGCACTGGGCCCGGAGTCAGGAAGGCTCATCTTCATTCAAATCTGTCCTCAGACACTTACTAGCTATGTAACCCTGGGCAGGTCACTTAATCTTGTTTGCCTCAATTTCCTCATCTGTAAAATGAGCTAGAGAAGGAAATGGCAAACCATTCCTGTATCTTTGCTGAGAAAACCCCAAATGGGGTCACAAAGAGTCGGACACAACTGAAATGACTGAACGTCAACAGCAAAGTATCTCATTATTTAATTTTATCCTTTCAACTAGATTTTGGGCTCTTCATAAGGATTTTGTTTTATACTACTTTTGCATTCTTTATGGTTGTTAGTAGGTACTCAATAAATATTTGTTGATTGAATGAATGATTAAAAGAGAAAGTCCTCTCTATGGTGCTTTAAAAATAATTGTAAACTGTTACACAGTTTGTGACTTGCTTGAGATTGAGTAATGTATCATGTCAGAGTTAATAAATTCTAACAGAATTCATCAGTTTGTTTGTTTCGAATTCTCTGGCTCAGCAAAACACTCGGTCTCCCTCTTAAAGGAATCAATCTTTCTGATATGTTATCCTCTAAACGTTCTTCCTTAGTAACAGTTTTGTAATAGACTTTGATTCTGGTTTAACTAGACATGGTCTTAAATCAAGAACTTCATTTTTGTTTAGATTGCTGAGAAATATCCAAAGAGATTTGCAAAAAAAGGTGCTTATATAGGACTTAGTCATTTTAAATATCACTGCTCATAATTCTTGTTGCCATGCATATATTGGGCACCTTGACTTAGAGGCATAAGAGCAGAAAGAGGAAAGAAATAAGCACTTATGTAGCACCTCCTATTATGTGCCAACCAGCGTACTAAGCACTTTTAACAAATTTTATCTCATTTGATCCTCACAACATAAAACAGGAGTTGTGTAATATAATGGGAAGAGTATGGAATTTGAAGTCAGAAAACCTGGGTTTGGGTCCTAGCTGTGTTACTTCATTGCGTTTGAGAGCTTTGGGCAAGTCACTTAACCCCTTAGTTTTTTCTTCTGTGAAATGAGATCAGCAGTTCTCAAAGTGTGGCTCATAGACACCTATAATCCCCAAGACCCTTTCAGAGCATCTCAAGGTCAAAACTATTTTCATACTTATACTAGGATGTTATTTGCCTACGATAATACTTCTCCTTTTTCTAGTTTCTCAGTGTGAGACCAAATTTTTTTTCACATACTTCAAGCAAAACAACATTACAACTGATTGAAAGCAAAAACATATATGAGAATTCAGCAGTGTTCTATTAAATCAAATGTTAAAAGATTTGCAAAAAAATGTAAAACAGTGCCACTGTTCTTATTAAATTGGGGGAGGTTTGGATAATGGAGTTTTTTTAAAATAAATTTTTTTATTAAAGTGTAATGGGTTTATCATTGTTATTTTAAATGAATTAATAAATTATTTTAAATTTATCAGTTTTACTTTCTAACTTGATAAATATTTGAGGTCCTCAATAATTTTTAAGAGTGTAAAGGGATCCTGAGACCAAAAAATTTTAAAACCATTGGGCTAGATGATCTTTTAATATACTTTGAGCACTAAACCTGATTAGAGAAAGGAGACTGCTAAAAGCCCAATTGAACAACAAAATGAATTTTTTTTCTTTCTGCAGATTCGAACTACACTAGAGAAGATCCGATACCAGATATTTAAAGATGATGTAGGTCATAAGAACACAAATCACAAATTAGATGCAAAGGTATTGGCTTAATAAGCTTCCCCATACTTCTCTGCTTTGAGAAAACAATAAATTGCTAAAGTCACTATGATTTTATTTTGTGATTTCCTTAGGTTAACTATAAAAAGACTCCGTGGAGTTAGAGTGCTAAAGGAGACCCTATGTGTTTGGGATGGAGAATATTCTAGAAGTGAAAAAGGTTTTTTTTTTTGTTTGTTTGTTTTCTATAATGTATTATTTCTTTCTTTTCTTTTTTATTTTCTTTTTAATTTGTGGAATAAAGCAAGCCTTTCCATAACATAGTACAATAAAAAGATGATTGTACATGAAACTACAAATCTACTATGCACAACTTGCTATTCCTTTCAAATATACAACAAAATTATTATGTACATTTTTTTCTTTCCTCCCCCTGCCCTAGAGATGGCTATTATTAGACCAAAATAGGTGTGTGTGTGTGTATGTGTGTAGATAGATATAGATATGTAGATATGTGTAAAATTATTCTATACATACCTCTATTTATCAGTTCTTCCTCTGGATACAGATAACATCTTTCTTCATATGTCCTTTAATTTGGTTTTTTATAATAGACAAAATAACTTACTTGCTCAAAGTTGTTCTTAAAACAATATTGCTCTTATTGTGTACAATGTTCTTTTGGTTCTGCTCATGTTGCTTTTGCTCTTCATTATTTCATGCAAATCTTTCCATGTTTTTCTTATATCATTGAACTCATCATTTCTTATAGCACAGTAATATTCCATCACAATCATATACTACAACTTGTTCAGCTTTCCCCAATTGATGGGGCATTCCTGCAATTTCCAGTTCTTTCCCACCACAAAGAGAGCTGCTATAAATAAAACATGTAGGTTCTTTTCCTTTTTTCCTAATCATCTTTGGAAATAGACCAAGTAGAAATATTTCAGGGTGAAAGGGTATAGGTAGTTTAATAACTCTTTGGGCATAATTCCAGATTGCTCTCCAAGATGGTTGTATCATTTTACAATTCCACCAACAAGGAATTAGTGTCTCAATTTTTTTCACATCCTCTCCAGTATTTGTCATTTTCCCCTTCTATTATTTTGGCCAGTCTGGTAGGTATAAAATGATATCTCAAGGTTGTTTTAATCTGCATTTCTCTAATCAGTAATGATTTAGAGCATTTTTATATGATGATAAATTGTTTAGATTTCTTCATTAGAAAATAGTCTGTTCATACCCTTTGACCATTTATCAATTGTGGAATGATGTATATTCTTATGATTTGATAAAGTTCTAATTACTATTTGTGAATTTCCCTCAGTATATACTCTTTTTTTACTTAGCATTTTCCTTTTCAGCCTCTTTTTACCCTATCCCCGTTACCTTATCTTTTCCCCTTAACCCTCTTATTCCTTATTTTACCCACCTCTCTAAAATCCCTCCTTGATCTTTCACCCCTTCTAATCTTATTCTATACACCCTTTTAAAAGTCCCTCCCCCACCCTATCCCTCAGTTTTCTTACCTCTCTAGAAGTTCAGAAGACTTCAAAACCTCTTCAGATGTGCACTTTGTTTTCTCTTCAACCTAGATGAGAGAAAGGTTCCAACATCACCAGCCCTCCACCACCACCTGTTTCCTCTGTATTAGTTCTTCCTTTCACACCCTGTTTTTATGAGATAATTGCTCCTTTTTACTTTTTCCTACCCAATTTTACTTTTTAGAATGACCCCATCATACTAAACTCAGCCACAACTTTTCTTTCAAACTACCTTAGTAATGATAATAATTTTAAGAATATTGATAACATTTTCATATATCATAAGTAAAACAGTTTAACCTTTAGCAGTAGCTTATAATTAGTCTTTAATGATTTCCTTATATTTCTTCTGGATCTTTTATATCAAATTTTCCATTGAGTTATGTTCTTTTTGCTACCTTTGCTAAGATTTCTGAATAGATAGCCGTGAAAATGACTTTTCTACTCAGAATTTATTGAGTGTTTATTCTCAAGTGCATGGTAGGCACTATGGGATGCTTGGGGAGGAGGATATAAAGAAATAAAGGACTGGATTTCTTCTTTGAAACAGATAGAATGGCAGAACTAGAGTGAATACATTACTTAAGAAGTATGGCCACACTTTTGACTTTGCTGAGCCCAGGTAATAAATGAGAGAGAATTTTTCATGTAAGGAAGAATCAGGTCTCTAAATAAACCTAGTATGAATTGCATTTAATAAGTCTATAGAAGATCCAGATACGAGAGATGAGGTCTAGAACTTGGTGTGGCTACGTACTGGATTAGCCTTATTTGTTCTATCTTATATGCCCTAACCTGACTTCTCTTTCTTTTGTGAAACTCAATGGGATGACTCATGTCATCAAAGATTTTGAATTTAAACAAGAGATAAGATCATTATTCTTTCATATTTCTTCATTCCAGCACTCTGGTCATACTGCTGAGGAAGGGCCCGAGTCCCAGGTGGAGGCCTCTCGTTCCAGTTTTGATCTGATGATGGAGAAGATGAGAGGCAAAGACCTACAGCTCCTAGAAATGAACAAAGAAAATGAAGTCTTGAAAATCAAGGTGTAGTGATTATGACTGAGTTCTGAAGTCAATAAAATGTTTAAATTCCTAGAAGTGATGCTTTTGTACTTTTAAAATGCACAGACAGGTCAAGGACATTAACTGTGAGTTTCACCTAATTCTGCAGCAAGCATTACCCAGAGAACATCATAGGATTTCTGATCAGTGGCTTGACTGCATTTCGATTCAGTTACACTTAGAACGTAGTTGGTTTTGTCATTGGTGTGTCACCCTATCCTATCTAGGTCTTGTATTAGGCAGGAGAATGAGGCCTACGTTTATTCACAAAGTATTTTTTTCCACCCATCCATCAGTCTACTTTCTAAGCTTTCTGTTTCCTGTTTTGTTCTGTGCTAGGAGCAATGAAATTTGAGTACTTCTCCCAGTTTTGTCAAAAATTAGTTGAGTATCTCGGGCTAAACCTTTATCCTCCTCTTAATTGAGACATTGATTAAGTGATCTCCACATTCCCCTCCGTATCTAAAATCCCATGGTTAGTAGGTAGGAAAGGATTTTGGAGTGTGTGTGTGTGGGGGGGGGTACTCTTCTCCCCCTCCTTCGTCACATAGAGACATTCAAGTCCCAGAAAATGTGTAAACAATCAAGGTTTTTGGCAGAGCCTCAAGCTTGTGGCTGGGAACTTAGGAAGGGCAAAATCCATTGAGTGAATGTACAAGAGAAAGGTAAAAGTTGCCCTGCTTATATTTAGATTAATTTACTTTTCTTTTATTTCTGGCATTGCCACCAGGTCCACAAAGGAAAATGGATAACATTGCATTTTCAAGGTAGTGTTTCATCCATTCCCAGAGGGTCTTAGAGCATAAATCCCAATTACTTTAACCCAAACACCCATCCCACTGGTACAGTGGAAAAAATTACTGGCTTTGCAGTTGGAAGACCTGGGTTCAAATCCTGTTTCTGATGCTGTTTGTGTGACCTGGGGCAAGTTACTTAATCACTCTGGGCCTCATTTTTCTGCCCTGTAAGATGAAGAAATTGGGTTAGATGATCTCAGAGTTTCATTCCATCTCTAAATCTGTGCTCCTGTGACCCACTCTGAATTGATTTAAGGTAACACTGTTTACGATATTAGTAACCTAATAGGACTTTAAGAGTTTCCACCTCTTTGAAGTAATTAGGGTAGCTAAGTGATACAATAGATAGAGCACTGGAACTGGAGTCAGGAGGACATGAGTTCAAATCCTGTCCTCAGACACTAACTTTGTGATCCTGGGAAAATCACTTAATCTTTATTTGCCTCAGTTTCCTCATCTGTAAAATGGGGATAATAATAGCACCCATCTCCCAGGGTTGTTGTGCAGATCAAATCAGGTAATAATTGTGAAGTGTTTAGCACAGTGTCTGGCACATAGTAAGCATTATTAACTGTTATTATTATTATTATTATTATTTTCATCATAATCCATGATTACAACAACTGACTTGTAAGATGGAGGTTAGGAGTACGGTCTGACTTTGGAAAGAAGCTAACTAGTCAATCTCTTCTTTGAACTTGTGGCCTTGATTTAATCAGTTGAGTTAATCCAGGGTCATCATTGTGCATGGTCATTACCTTGCATCTCTTTCCTTATGCTCTTTACACTGTTCATGAGTATGGGTACATAATAATTTGGTAGGGATGAGAGGAAGAAGCGGAAAGAGGGAAGGAGATGAGGAGGCTTTAGAGGGACCAGGTAGCAATCAAAGTGTCAGAGTCTGCCCGTGACAGTCTTAGTGACAGATTTTTAAATTACACTTGACATTTTAGTTCAGTGTCTTGAATATTTGCTGCATAAAGACCCTCCACCACCTCGTAATGCTGCCATTTTAACCATTGGACAGTAAAATGACAAGGTAAGGCCATGTGGGCTTTGATGAGGAAATGTTTGAAAAGCCATGTGTAAGTACACTGAGATTCTTTGAAGGAAATTAAATTGTAAACTCGAAAGTGTTAAAAGTTACATGTTTACTCGAACAATCTGGCTGCATTGTTGGTTTTACTGAGTAAGAAGTTAATCATTTGAAATTGAATTTTTTCTTTTCAGCATGTGCTATGTTTGTATCTTTTGACTGTCTCTTATATTCCACATGGCATGGCTACTGCCTCTTCAGTTTAGTTGCCTCCCAAATGTTTCTAGTTCAATACTTTTTTTTCTTTTCAGTTGGAAGCCTCAAGAGAAGCAGGCGCTGCAGCACTGAGAAATGTAGCCCAGAGATTATTTGAGAGCTATCAGAAACGGTCTGATGAACTTAGGAAAAAGCATGAAGATGATAAAAAGTTATTACAGGTATAAAATCCCTTCTTTTATCAAAAGCCAGTCCTCTCAATCCGTCTAATTCTTCCTTAGAAAATGAGTGTAGGGGTAGCTAAATGGCACAGTGGATAGAGTACCGGCCCTGGAGTCAGGAGGACCTGAGTTCAAACCAGGTCTCAGACACATGATACTTACTAACTGTGTGACCATGGGCAAGTCACTTAACTCCATTTGCCTCACCAAAAAAAAAAAAAAGTTGAGTGTAAAAGAGTTAATGGCCAAAGGCACCCGTTTCTAGGTGTCTGTAGAAGCAACCTATGGAACAGTAGGAGTGGACAGTACCTTAACAGTGAGGATATTTGTGTGTCCTAATTGCTATCTGTATTCTGATGCCAGCCCTGTGCCCAAATAGGCCTGTGGTCCTATGCACTCTCCTGGGCTACTACAGAGCCCACAGACAGTGTAGTACTTTGGAAAGAGCCTTAACTCTGGGGTCAGGGGACTCAGGTTCAAATCCTACCTCTGACTCTTAGGGGATGGCCTTGGTGTCCCAACTAGGTCTGTGATATGATGATCAGGGCTTACTTAGACACAGTTATCAAGCCAGTAAATTTTGCTTTAAGTATCTCTCCAGTTGCCTGGTGTGGTCATGCTGCCCTGGGTTCCCCTACTGTACTTTCTGAGAGCCTGATGGCTGATGTCTGACAACAGGTGCTTAACCAGGTGAAGCTGTCTTAGAAAAAGGGTTAGCCAATGGAAACTAGGTCATTGGCACACACAAAATGGTGGTAAAACTAGAAATATCAGACAAAGTTACAGGACAGTGGGGGAGATATTTCAGGGTAGGTATGACATAGTACAGCTAGAAGTTAGGAGACCTATGTTCTGGTCTCAGTTTTGCTACAAACTAGTGATTTAAGCAAATCAGTTCACCTTTCGGTGTCTCAGTTACTCATCTATGAATTTAGGAGGTTGGCCTGCACAGTCTCCAAGGTCTCAACAGCTCCAACATTCTTCTTAAAAATTAATTTATTTATTTTCAATATTTGTTTTTTCCCTTTTATTTTTTACATTAATACATATTTATGAAATAAAATATTTCCATAACATAGTAAAATAAAAAGATGATTGTACATTAAACTGCAATTCTACTAAGCATAACTTGCTATTCCTTTCAAATATACAACAAAATTATCATGTATATTTCTTTTTCTCTTCCTTTTTTTTCATCTCCCCTCCTCCACCATTAGGCACAAATAGGGATATGTGTGTGTATGTATGTATATATCTATATGTGTGTATGTGTGTGTGTGTGTGTATGTAATTATTCTATGCATACTTCTATTTATCAGTTCTTTCTCTGGATGCATTTTTTTTATATGTCCTTTATAGTTAATTTGGGTATTGATAATAGTCAAAATAACTTATTCACTCAAAGTCATTCTTAAAACAGTGTTGCTGTTACTGTGTACAATGTTCCCTTGGTTCTGTTCTCTCCAGCTCCTATATTCTAGGATACTATGGGACATTCCTATCTCTAAAGTGCTTTGGCCTTTCAGTATCCCTCAACTTCTTAAGTAAGATTGGGGTGCTGTGTGAGCCTGTGTGAGCTCTTGAAAGTTTAAATGGTGTAGCATAAAATCGGGTTCATTTCTTGATTATGCCTTCTGATTTCTGAGATGTATAACACAGAATAAAACTTTCTTTTGTGAAATCTTAGTTATAATTAACTGAGATTTTAATTTTATATCTAAAAAATAATCTATCCTCTTTTTGTATGAAGCGAGAGGGGAAGGGGAGGGAGTGAGCATTTATTACACTTACTGCATTCCAGGTACTGTGCTAAGCTCTTTACAAATATTATCTCATTCGATCCTCACAACAACCCTGGAAGATAGATACTATTATTATTTGCATTTTATAGTTGAGGAAACTGAGGCAAACAGAGGTTAATTAATTTGCCTAGGGTCATAGTAGTAAGTATCTGAGGCTGGATTTTTTTTTTTTTTTTGTGAGGCAATTGGGGCTAAATGACTTAACCAGGGTCACACAGCTAGTAAGTGTCAAGTGTCTGAATCTGGATTTGAACTCAGGTCTTCCTGACTCCAGGGCTGGTGCTCTACTACCTACCTGCCCCCATGAGGCTGGATTTTAAATTAGGTCTTCCTGACTCTAGAGCCAGCACTCTATCCACTGTTCCTCAAGGCAGGGCATTCACATTACTCATTCTTACTATTCTAGTTTGCCTTAAGATTACTAGAATTTATTTTTAAGAATTATTATTGCATAGTCCAGTTTAAAGAGCTTTAGATTTGGAATCAGATTACCCAGGTTAAAAATCCTACCTGACGATTATCACTTATATCTTTGGGCAGAAAATTTAACCTCTCTGGGCCTTAGTTTCCTCATCTGTAAAATGAAAGGATAAAACAAGGTAGATTCTAAGGTTCCTCCAGGTTCTAAATCTGTGATCTATTGATCCTTCCATCACCATATCTCCTTGTAAGGTATTACATAGTTGCTTATGCAGTTATTCTTATATTCTTTGTATATCAGTTCTGGCACTTGATAAATATTTTTTCTTCCATCCATTCTTGAAAGAAACTGCATTTTCAATGATTTCAAGCTACTTTTAAAGGAAACATTGATTTTTAAAAACTGTTAAATGTTTTTGTAATCCCTTTCCTCTCTCTTTTGTTTAACTAAAAAATTGTACAAGAAAAGCTGATAGTTTGTGCATAGAAACGGACTAGTTGTTTAGAAATGCATATTCTTACCTTGACAACTGTGTTTTCCAACTACAGGTGAGCAACCTTGAAAAAGAACAGAAATTCAAACAACATGTAGAAAGTTTGAAGCAAGTAACTGAAAGACTTGAAGGAAAGCACAGCCAGATCACAGAACTTGAAAACCTTGTACAGAGAATGGAAGAGGTAAGCTCAGCAAAGCTGAAAGCTCATCAAGGTGAACTGCTTTGTTAAGTAAACAAAGCTTTCAGCAGAACACTGAAACAATTAAAAAATAACTCATAATATTGGAAAATGAAAACTTTTACTTGGTTAGTTTAATTTCATCAGCTGAAGGAATCATAATGAAATGAACCCCTTATGTGTTAATAGCCACACCATTTAAATTGTGCTCCAGTTCAGTCATTTTTCATAGAAATGCAACACTATAATGTCTGCAGACCTTTTGAAAGCACAAAAAAAAAAAGATCTGAAATTATGTGTTGTGGTCTCCTTGTTTGTGTTTAGGGAATCAGGATTTTAAAACGGAACCTTTGATATATAAAAGTTACTTTCCCTCCCCACTCTCCTTTGCAGATGTTGGGGACAGGGGCTATTGAATGCTCCATATATTATCAGGTTTTTGGTTTTTTTTTTATTGTTATGTTGGTTAGTTTTACTGAGATGTTTTTCTTTTCCTTTTTCTTCCTCATTATAGGAAGAAGAGGGAGGTAGATGGAATAGGTAATTTAGGTGATGTAAAAACAAAAAAAAATTAATTATTTTCAAAAAAAGAAGAAAAGGAAAAAAGGAGAGTCAAACAAGGGTTAATTTGTGTACTTAACGGTACTATGAACAATTTTTTGAGTAGCACAGAAGAAAGGATATCTGTGAAACCATGACTTCCTACTATATACATCTTGATTTTGAAAAAAGATTATTGTTATCTTTTATTTTTAAATCGCTTGTATTTCCCTATATCCCCATCTCTGAGGGTCATCCCCTGAGGCAAAGAGTTTTTGAAGAAAAGAAGAAAAAGTAAGAACAAAATTTAGCAGAACAAATCAATAGATCAGAAGAAATCTGACATATATTCTAGTACCTTCCGTCTCTTGATTATTTCCAGTTTATTTTGTATATACTTATTTCTGTAGTTATTTGCATATTATCTCCTCCCCCTGGATTATGAGCTCCTGTCTTTTGCTTTTCTTTGTCTCCCCAGCACTTAGCACAGTGTCTGACACTTAGTAGACACTTAATGAATATTTCTTGACTGACCATGGACTGCCACCCCTTTAAATTAGTTGGGTGTGGGTAGGGAGTATCTTCTATCTCTTCTTTTAGAGACAAACTTGTGGCCCTCTAAATCCTCAAGTGTGGCCCTTTGACTGAGTCCAAGTTTTACAGAACAAATCCTTTTATTAAGGGGATTTGTTCTATGAAGTTTGGATTCACTCAAAGGCCACACTTGAGGACCTAAGAGGGCCATATGTGGCCTCTAGGCTGCAGGTTCCCCACCTCTGGTATGGACATTTCAGTCACTTTATTTGCATAATTCCAAATTGCTTTCCAGAATGGTTGTACCAATTCACAGTTCCACCAACAATGCAATACTGTGCCTGACTTTTTATGACCCCTCCACTTTGGCAGAGATGACTAAAGATGGGAACAGTCAATTTGGAGGATGTGAGGAGAAACATAAGAGTCGTTTTGACTTGCATTCTCCTTTTTATTAGTGATTTGGGACATTCATTTACATTTTTAAACAATTCTGATTTAATATCACTCCCCCAGCCCCCAAAGATAACATTTTCCTATCCAAAATAGAACAGAAAGAGGACTGTGTGAAACTCTGAATCTATTACTTATAACTTGTTTTAAAATATATATGTATATAATATATATATTATATATGTATATAATATATATTATATACACATATAATATATATAATAAATGTGTAATTTTTAAAGTATAATATATAAGTATATTTTACAAACATTAAAATATAAGAAAAAAAAGTATATATATATATATATATATATATATAATAAATGTGTTACTTTAAAAGCTGCCTTGATTTTCTGTTTCCTTCTGAACTTTGTTCTGTTTTCTTTTGGGCATTTACAAAGATGCTTTGATGATTTCTGGGAATGATTTCCAGGGTCCAGGGGAGGCAGTGCAGGTTCAATAGGGAGAGCTCAGGGTTTCTTCAACCCTTCTTCTCTCACATTTCCCTTCTTTGCTTTCAACTGGATATCCTATCCCAAAATTAAATGATCAATAAAGATTCAAAAAAAATATTTTTATCCTCAAAAATGTGGGTTGATTTTCTTAACCATGATATGAAGTTTTCATCTATCTATCTGTCCCTTATGTTGTGCTTTCTCTTTTTCAAGCACATTCTGTAACAGAATAAGGAATTGTGCTCATAATGGCTCTGTGCCCAATGTTAGTAGTTAAATGGCACCAAATGTCGTCAATGTCAACAGGGCTTACATTGCTTTTCCAGCAGTTGTGATGAATATATGTTGTTACGTAGCCTCTCCTAGGACCAAGACCATAAATTTGTAAGATGACTGGTTGGGTTGAGATATATTATGTGGCCTCAGAAGCATCAAATTCATTAAAAGGATCAAATCTGTAAGCTTAGCCTCATTGTTGTTGTTAAGTCATTTTTCAGGCATGTACAAGTCTTTGTGACCCCATATGGGGTTGTCTTGGCAAAGATACTGTAATCTGCCATTTCCTTCTCCAGCTCATTTTACCGATGAGGAAACTGAGATAAGCATGGTTAAGTTGCCCAGGGTCACATAGCTAGTAAGTGTCTGAGGCCAGATTTGAACCCAGGAAGATGAGCCTACCTGACTCCAAGCCTGACACTCTATCCACTGTGCCACCTCACTGCCCATGAGATATTGAGTATAGGGGCCATATTAAAGAAGCAGTCCCTATGGATACTGAGGTCCTGTTTATAACTGATGAAATTGTTCTGGTTGCATCAGACCCCAACAATAATAATATCTACAGCCATCTCTATATTCTGAGATGAGCCAGAGTTCTCTTCTTGCTATGTTACTTTGGAATTATAGGGCTTAAAATAGGTTATCTGGATAACCTAGTTTTCTTTGCCAATAGAATTTATACATTGTTTTGTTGAAAGCTATAATATTTAGCTTAATAATTTGTAATATTAGAGTATTTAATGTTAATATTATATAATAATAGTGGTAACTAGCATTCATATTTAAGTATATATTAAGTATTTTATTGTTATTATTATTTAAATTAGGTATATATTTACCTTAAGGTTTGCAGAGCACTTTACTTGATTTTCTCACTTTATTCTCATAACAGGCTAGGAGGTAGGTACTATCATTATCCCCATTTTACAGATGAGAAAACTAGGACAGACAGAAGTTTAAGCAACTTGCTCAGGGTCACACTGCTAGTAAGTATCTGCTATGCCACCTAGCTGCCTCTGCAACTTCAAACTAATATTGTATGAAGAATGTTTAGTATTAATTGATGGAAGATATTTTTGGTGTGGAATTAGGGTTGGCTAATAGAAATGTTTGGTTAACTAATTTACATTTTAAATAGTAAGTTAGAAGCTTTCCTGTATTGGAGATTTCAGTACTTCAAGTAATTTTATTTTTAAAGTATTTTTCAACATTTTTTTCTTTTTAAAATTTGAGTTACAGATTTTCTCCCTTCTACCTACCCCTCCCTTCACTTATTGAGAAAACAAACAACATATCAATTATACATGTGAAATAATGCAAAATATATTTCCATATTAGCCATATTAAAAAAATAAATAAAGTGAGAAAATTGTACTTCAATTTGCACTCAGAGCAGTTCTTTCTGTGGAGGTGTGTAGCATTTTTTTCATCATGAGTCCTTTGGAATTGTGTTGGAATCACTGAATTGATCAGAGTAGCCAAGTCTTTCACAACTGATCATCATTACAACATTGCTGGTACTGTGCACAATGATCTCCCAGTTCTTCTCACTTCACTTTGCATCAGTTCATATAGGTCTTGCCATGTGAAACCACCTTCTTTGTCATTTCTTATAGCCCAATAGTACTTCATAATCATATGCCACAATTAGTTTAGTCATTCCCCACTTGATGGGCATTCCCTCAGTTTCCAATTCTTTGCCACCACAAAAAAGCTGTTTTAAATATTTATGTACATATAGGTACTTTTCCTTTTCTTTTGATCTCTTTGGGGTACAGACCTAGTAGTGATATTGCTGGATCAAATGGTGTGTACAGTTTTATATCTTTTTGGCCATAGTTCCAAATTGTTCTTTGGAATGGTTAGACCAGTTCACTACTCTGCCAACAGTTAATTAATGTACCTATTTTCCCTCATCCCCTCAAGCATTTGTCATTTCTGATAGGTATGAGGTGGTACCTGGGAGTTGTTTTAATTTGCTTTTCACTAATCAATTTTGACTCAGAACATTTTTGTATAACTTATCTAGATAGCTTTGATTTCTTCTTCTGAAAATTGCCTGTTCATATTTTTTGACCATTTATCAATGGGGACTGGCTCTTATTTTTATAAATTTGACTCAGTTCCTCACATATTTGAGAAATGAAACCTTTATCAGAAAAACTTACTTAAAATTTTTTATATTACTTCATTATCTTTTTATTATACATAATATATATTATGTATGTTATGTATACTGTATATTATTATGTATCTTGTTACATATTATATTATATATGATGTTATATATCATATATATTTTATTATTTCACATCCCTGATTCTTCAAGTAACTTTAGCGGCGTCCAAGTTGGTCACTCTCTTTTTTGAGACAGACCGCAGCCTCTCTCTAACTTAGTAGATGTTTCTTGAGAGTTGCTGTGATCAAAGAATTCGTTACTCTACAGCTTTAAGAAAGAGCGCCTCCCTTCAGATCCTGACTCTGACAGTTATACTTGTGTAACCTTGGCCTCCCTGAGCCAGTTTCCTGAGCCAGAAAATGAGGGGATTAAAGTGGATGGTCTCTGAAGCCATCCAGCTCTAGATCCATGTTCCATATAAAAAGCCTTCCAGGTGAACTTAGCAAGGCTGTACTCAGACAGCGAGCTGTTCAGTCAACATTGGGCCCATATTTGAAGCCTTCCATGTTGGTGGGGCTCATCGGAGATTTTGCTTCACAGGCCTGACTTTCTAGACCTTAAGTTCTGTATCTGTCTTCCTCTTCATTTAATTCTCTGTAGGCTCCATGTGCTTTAGGGTAGGGGTGAGTAGGAATCCCAAAGCCCAGTCATACTAGGCACAGACCCCATTCACAATACTATAGCTGGGGGGGGGTAGGCTCCCCCTGGAGGATGATTAATTTTCTATTAATTTGAATGAATTTCTGCTATGGTAAATAGCCATTAGTAGTGTGACGTTTGATAACGAACATATTACTTAAAGGCATCACCATCTGTCCAACTTTAATCAACAATGCAGTGAGAATAAATTCTGCTAATACAGTGATAAGCAAGCAAAAGGTCCAAAAAGGGGATTTAATATGGGCATATGTTTGCTTTGCAATTAGTGCCTTTCTATAATGTTTTCTCATTAGTTTTCTGGTATCAACTATAGACGAGCCAATGTATTTGGCTTTTTTTACATTTTAGACCCAGAAGGAGCCCTAGAGTTCATTTAGTCCAACTCCTTCACTTTAAAGACGAGGAAACTGAGGCACAGAGAAGGGAAATTCTTTTTTTCTCAAATTTGCTGAGTAGCAAAGCCAAGATGAAAACTATGGTCTCCTGACTTTCTGCTGTGCCTCTCAGACACAGTGTAGAAAACTTCAACTAAAAGATTGGAAGGATTCTAATATTTATTGTTTTAACAATTAAATTGTGTAGCCAACTCCACCTCATCCTTTTCTGGACTGGAGCTAGGATTTCTTCAGTGTAGGGAGCTCCTCTGGAAGAACGTAGGCGGATGGCATTTGTGACAACGTTTGACAACATGTTGTCTTAGAGAGTTTCCTGGGGGCTGTTGGTCAGTTGGTTGGTTGTTGTCCTTTCTCAAAGAGGACCAAGATGACATCATTATGTTACAGTCATTATGTTACAGAGTCAAGTTACAGTGTGTCTGACTGTGGCTGATCAGCCAATATGAGCTCAAAATGCTCTACCACAGGTTAGGTGCAGATAGTCCATGTGAACATTTGGGGTAGATTCTCTAAATTTGTTCATCTCTTGATGCATTTCTTTTGTGCTACTTCAATTCTGCTTTGCTTAGAGAGCACAGCACCTTCTCTGTTGAGGGCATGCCGTGCTAGGTGTCCTGTGCCAATGTTTCCCATGTCATGTAATCAATTCCAAAGTTCTTCAGAGAGACCTTCAGAGGGTCCTTGTATAGCTTCTTCTGACCACCATGAGAATGCTTGCCCCCTGTGAGTTCTCTGTAGAATAGTCTTTTTGGCAAGTGTACATTTTGCATTTTAGCAACGTGGCCAGCCCATCAGAGTTGCTTTCTCTGCAATAGAGTTTGAATGCTTGGCAGTTTAGTTCGAGAAAAGATCTCAGTGTCTGATATCTTATCCTGCCAGGTGATCTTCAGAATCTTCCTAAGACAATTTGAATGGAAGCGATTCAGTTTCCTGGCATGGCGCTGGTAGACTGTCCAGGTTTCGCAGGCATACAACAATAAGGTCATCACAGTGGCTCTGTAGACCTCTAGTTGGTAGTCAATCTAATACCTCTTCTCTCCTACGCTTTCCTTTGGAGCCTCCCGAACACTGAACTAGCTCTGGTAATTCATGCATCAACCTCACTGTCAATGTGTACGTCCCTGGAAAGTATACTGTCAAAGTAAGCGAACTCATCCACAGTATTCAAAACTTCTCCATTTGCTGTAACTGTTGGTTCCATGTGTGGATGGTGTGGTGCTGGCTGGTGGAGCACCTTTGTTTTCTTGGTGGTGTTAGGCCAAAATTAGCACAAACAGCAGAGAATCAATCCATACTTTGTTGCATCTCAGCTTCAAAGGTTGCATTGACTCTATAATCATCTGCAAACAAAAAATCATGCACCAGCACTCCCTCCATTTTAGTTCTGGCTTGTAGCCTTTTCAAGTTGAATAATTTACCAACAGTGCAGTAGCTAACCTTGATGCTCTGTTCTTCTTCATTGAAGGAGTTTGACAACATGGCTGAAAGCATCATGCTAAAAAGGATGGGAGCAAGCACATAGCCTTATTTCACCCTGTTGGTGACTGGGAAAGCATGAGAGCATCATCCATTATCCAGAACCCGGACAAACATGCTGTCATGAAATTGATGTATAATATTGATCAACTTCTCTGGGCACCCAAATTTTGACATAATTTTCCATAAGACCTCATGACTGACAGTATCAAAGGCCTTGGTCAGATCTACAAACTTGTATACAGACCTCTGTTCTGCTCCTTTCATTTCTCCTGGAGCAAATACCATATCAACCATTCCTCGGCCCTTTCTGAAGCCACATTGGCTCTCGGGCAGATGACCATCTTCCAGGTGAAGGATCAGCCTATTAAGGAGGACTGTGGCAAGAATCTTGCCAACAATAACTAAGAGAGAGATTCTCCTGTGATTGTCACAGGACAATCTATTTCCTTTACCTTTATAGAGATGGACAATGGAGGCATCCTTGAACCCCTGGGGGATAACCTCCTTTTGCCATATGACTCAGAAAATTTCAGTCAGTTTTTGTATGATCAGTGGACCTCCTACTGTGTAAATCTCAGCTGGCAGAGCATCAGCACCAGGTGCCTGGCCACAGGAGAATGCCTAGTGGCATTCAAAACCCCTTCTTCAGTTGGGAATTTGTCCAGAAGGGGATTGACTTCAACCTGAGGTAAATGGTCAGTGGCTTCAGCGTTGATTAAGGATGGTCTGTTGAGAACATGATGGAAGTGTTCAGCCCATCTCTCCAGGAGCATGTCCTTATCACTAGTCAATGTGGCTCCATCAGCACTGAGTAGTTGAGATGTGTTATATGTCCTGGGGGCACTGAGAGGTTGAGTGACTTGTCCATGGTCACCCAGACAGCAGGTATCAGAGGAATGGGCTTCTCTGACTCCCAGGCTATTTCTATATCTCCTATGCTGCTCTATAGCCCCTTTGATCCATCCCTAAGAAGTATTAGAGGAGAGCCAGAACGTGGATGAAGATAAAGGTGGAGATGGTGGAGCTAGGAAAAGATCTGAGATCTCCCTCATCCTCACCTACCCACCAGGTGGTGCTATGGGCTACCTTTGACTTTCAAGAGGAACTTCGTCTAAATAAAAGAGAGCAGATTGGAGAATACAGTGTGCTCTGGGGCTTTCGGCTTGCCAGAGTGGAAACATTGAAAGGTGAGGAAAGCCCAAAATGTATAGTCAAGGTCACTGCTAGACTTTGGACTCTGATTATCGAGGTCATTCTTAGTAATTGAAGGGAGTTGCCCAAGTAGGGTCCTGAGGTCAACTGGGAAGAATATACATGCCAAAAAAAAATTCATTTCCATGACACTAAAATTTAAATATATACACACATACATATATACACATGTGTATATCTGCATATATACATGTATATGTACCTACAGATTTTAAATCTAAACACATATAACTTAAATTTAAATAATTTATGTATTTAATATATAATTTAAATGTTAGTATATGTAGTATATATACAAATACACATATATATACATAATAAACACATATACACATATATGGGCAGTTGTATAGTGCAGTGGATAGGGTGCTGGGCCTGGAGTCATCAGCTTATCTTCCTTAGTTGAAATCCAGCCTCAGACGCATACTAGCTGTGTGACCTTGGGCAAGTCACTTCACCCAGTTTGCCTCAGTTTCCTCATTTGTAAAATAAGCTGGAGAATGAAGTGGCAAACCACTTCACTTATTTCTGCCAAGAAAACTTCAAATGGGATCACAAAGAGTCAGACAAGACTGAAGCAAATGAACAACAACAAAATACACATATGTATATAGTATGTATATGTATATTATTATATATACTATATATCTGGAACATATATGGATGTAGTCTACATAAGTTGTATGTATTATTATATATACATAATAATATATATTAACATACAACATGCATGTGTTGCACACTTGCATAATATACACATGTATTTATGTATATATACATGTGTATACACACATGTGTGTTTACCTTTGCAGTATACATATATTATAGAAAGGAACTTTTCTTTAGCATGAATATTCTTCCCAGTTGACCTCAGGACCC
Source organism: Vombatus ursinus (assembly GCF_900497805.2). NCBI lineage: Eukaryota > Metazoa > Chordata > Mammalia > Diprotodontia > Vombatidae > Vombatus > Vombatus ursinus. Next base: position 74,117,762 of record NW_020954569.1, on the reverse strand, counting down.
TATTGGGTATAGATTATGTATATATTATACATGCACATATATTATGCATATATTATATGTATGTTATTGTGTGTTGATATATAATATATTAATATATAATAATGTGTATATAAAATAATATATACCATTATATGTGTGTGCATTTTATATACATGTCGATATGCAATCTATATAATATGTAGGTATATATATATAGTTGATGCATATATATTATACACACATACATGCACTTATATACAAATTAATATACAGTATATATTATATGTATGTGTATATATGTGAGAGTACATATACACATACATATACACATCCCTTCCCATTATGCTTTGAATACAGTATTGAATTTGAGGGGCATATTGTATAAATTTTTAAATGGAATTTGTAGATTCCAGGTGCTTCAGATACTAGATTATGTTCATACACACACACACACACATTTGGATTGGGACTAGTTCTGTGATTCCGTTGGTATAGAAAATTCCCTGGTGAGGAGCCTTGCTCTACTTATGCCAGTGAGCACCTTCTTCATCTTAAGAGAGCTGCCTACAACACTGAGAAGTGACTTATCCAGGGTCTATATAGTCAGGATGTGTAAAAGGCGGGACTTGAACCCAGGTCTTCCTGACCTCCAGACCAGCTCTCTACTCTACCCCACTGCTTTTCCTTCCTGTGTCTGTGTGCATATTTATGTGCGTTTATTAGCCTCTGAAGTCCCTTCAAGCTCTTGATCTACAATGCTCGATAAGTATATTTTATATAGACAGTGGTAGGTCTAACACTATAAAGAAACTTGGAAAAGTTCCATATGGCCACATTGGGAGAACATTAGTGTTTTAAAAGATTGGTTTTGAGGTTAAGGAACTGCTGGGGATCATTAAATGCACTATGAAGTTTCACAGATACACAATTCAGCTCTATTTTTTTCTACCTATTCAATTCTGGGCCCAACTCATTGTTTGTAAAAGATTATAGGTTACATGTGAGTATATAGCTCAGTCATGTAAATATATATTTATGTGCAAATATATATATATACACATATATACATATACATATATACATACACACACACACACACACACACACATATATATATATATGTATATGGATTGTGTATATATGACTAATTGGCGTTTCCCAATAGCTAAGTGGCCAAAGGATATGAACAGACAGATCTCAAAAGAATAATTGAGAATTATTAACAAACATTATGAGAGTAGGTTCCAAATCACTAATAATAAAATACACATCAAAGCAGCCTAAGGTTTCACCTCACACTTGGCAAACTAGCAAGGATGACAAAATATGCTATATAACAACTTAATTTTAAACAACCTGTCTTCACCATTTGTCCAAAAAAGATACCGCTTAAAGTATTATGAGTTGAATTCCTTCTTGTGCTACCCATGACTCTGTTTTTACCAATGCCATCACCTCCCTGTGTCTTGTTTAGTCTCCTTTTACCATTCACCAGACAGTAGTCTGATTTGGTAGTCTGACATTCCAAGTTCTGTAATAAATATGACCATTAAAACCTAACTAGGACGGATCGGGTTTTTGGTTTGTTGAGGTTTTTTTTGTTTGTTTTTAACATCAAGGCTGTAATTTGGTTTCTTTAGATCCTGAAACTGGTTAATATTTAAGCTATAGCACTGTTTTCCCCCTTTTTGATATTCTGTGTATATTTTCTCCTATATGGGGTTCTTAAAAATAATTTTTTATCTTTGAGGAAACTGGCTACTGTGATTCAGTCATTCATTCAGTCAATAAGCATTTATTAAACACTTACTATGTTCTGTGCACTGTGCTAAGCATTTGGAATACAAATACAAGCAAAAAAAAAAAAAAAAACAGTCCCTGCCTTTAAAGAGCTTATATTTTAAATTCAGAATGATTGTACCAGTTCATAGCTCCATCAGAATGCATTAGTAGGCCTGACTTTCCACAAATCCTCTAACACTGACATTCCTTTCTGTCATCTTTGCCGATTTGAGCATGAGGTGAAACCTCAGGTTTCTTTTGATTAGCATTTCTCTTATTATTACTGATCTTTCATTCTTTCATATGGTTGTTAATAGTTTGCACACTGTTCATATCCTTTGCCCCCTTTTCTATTGGAGGATGGCTTTCCATCATATATATTTCAGTTAGTTATATGTGTATGTATATATGTGTATGTACATGTATATCTTCAATATAAAATCTTTATTACAGATATTTGATATACTTTTCCTCATTGACCACTTCCCTAGATATATTGTCCTAGATGTGATAATTTTATTTATATAAAAGCTTTTCATTTTGTGTAATATTTTATCTTCTGTAATTACCTCCACTCTTAGTTTGGTTATGAATTCATCCCCTACCTGTGGCTGTGAAAGGTACATCAGTTGCTTTGTTTATTTTTTTTATGTTGAGATCTTGAATATACTAATATGCATTTTGAATTTATTGTGGAATATGGTTTAAGTTGCCAGTCTAAGCCTAATTTCTGACAGGCTATATTCCAGTTTTCCCAGAAATTTTTATCAGCTTAGGAATTCCTCCAAGGAAATTATGTTTTTAGGTTTATACAATCCTGGGTTCATTTATTTCTGATTCTTGCCTAATCTTTTTCACACATCTGCTTTTCTGTTTTTTAGCCAATAACCCAAATGCTTTTTTATATTTAATGCTTTATGATATAGCTTGAGGTCGAAAAGTGTGCTTCAATTCTTTTTTTTTTGTTGTTCTTCATTATTTCTCCTTATATTCTAGCTCTTTTGTTTCTCCATACATTTTTCTGCATGATCTTAATGCACGAATGAGATTCCCTTTTGGAGGGAAGCTTCTAAGACCATGTTTTGTTCTGCCAAATTGAATGCCTTTTTATAATAAATAAATATTAAAGTAGAAGAATCTCATATAATCTAAAGGTTTTAATCAGTTGTGTGACTATAAAACTGTGGCCAGATGTGGAAAATAATTTATGAAAGCCTGCCTATTCCTTTATCATATTTTCATAAAGAATACCCTCAGTGTGTATAGATCATCCTTGTAAAGATTCTATAAAAAAAATTAAAAGTAGGCAAATAGTTCCGTATTTATTAATGTTTCCTTGATTACCCTTTGAACACAATCTATGGATTCTTTTGGCATCTTCTGTTCCCTGAGATACGTTGTAAAATGATCCTATAATGTTTTCACAATTATGTTATCTCCAACAAGGATTTCCTGGGTATACTTTGTGACTTGCCCAGGGTCACATAGCTAGTAAGTATCAATTGTTTGATCTGAGGCTGGATTTGAAATCAGTTCCTCCTGACTTCAGGGCCGGTGCTCTAACCACTGCACCACCTAGCTGCCCCTGACTACTATTCTTGATTTTGTTGTCTTAGGTCCTATTTCAACTTCCTCCTGTAACATCAAAGGTTGAGGGAGCAGAGTCCAAATGGGGTGGTTCCACTGTCATTGATGATGAAGATCATGAGAGACAAACCTGTTCTGTTTTCCATTTATTTGTTATCCTGCCAATATCTTTGATAAGTGGCCTTAGCATGATATGACTTTAAAGAGCTATATATCTTCAGTACTGTCATTGTTGACACAATCAAGAAATGTGTTCTGTAAGCAGTACAAAAGAATATCTCAAAAATGCATCTTCTTTTTTCCTTAGGAAAAGAAAGTATTGCTGGAAAGAAAAGCGTCTTTGCAAATGAAGTTGGAGCAGCTCAGACTGAACTCTAAAAATGCTAAAAGGTTTGCAAATCATTTCTCTTAAATGACTTGCTTAAAACTCTACCATCTCCCATGGTAAATGGGCAGAAGGCATCATTTGCAAGGGATGAGCATTTAATAAAGAGCAGTGGGTTTGGGATGGGTGATAATGAATTCAGGTTGGGATATATTTAATTCAAGATGACTCTGGTACATCCAGTTTGAAATGTCCAGAAGATAACTGATGATGCAGACTTGAAACTCAGGTGAGAGCCTGGATCTGGATATCTAAACCTGACTTATCTCCTTAGAGATAATAATTAAACTTAAGGGAATTGATGAAGTCACCAAGAAAGAGTATAGAGAGAGGAGAAGAGGGCCAAGGATATAGCATTGGGGATCACCCACATTTGGGGAGCTGATATAGATGATAAGCCAGCAAAAGAGACTGAGAAGGAGCTCTCAGCTTGGTAGGAGACCAGAGAAGAGAAAGTATCCAGGAGGAGATGGGTGATTGACAGCGTCAAATGCAGCAGATAGATACAAAAGGATGGAGATTGAGAAAAAAAACCATCAGATTTGGCGATTAAGAGCTCACTAGTATCTTTTAAAAGAAAAGTTTTAGTTGAGTGATGAGGCTAGAAACTATACTGCAAACACTGAATGAGAGAAAGGTCTCATTTTTGTTTTTTTTTTAAGATGAGGGAAACATGGGCATGTTTGAAGACACATAGGCAGAGATTAGAGAGAGAGGGAATGACTGAGAAGGAAGTCTGGAAAAGGTGGGAGGGATATATGGAGTGAGGTGTTGTCAAGGAAGTCCAATCATTATTGCATCTCCTTCAGTGTCATTTCCATTAAAAACTGATGGTACCAGGGACCATGGTAAGAACTTTTTGGGGGGTCTTCAGTAGCTATGGTGCTTAGCACAGTGCTTGGGACATAGTAGGACTGACATTTGAGGAGGTGTGTGCGTCAGCACCCACAGAGGCAGTTAGTTGCTAGATCGCATCTCCAGAAGAATTGCTCCGCTGGATGATGACTTTGGGAGCCAGGCTGCAATGAGGACTAGTGGTCTGGGAAGGAGTGCTGCTCTTCTTGGGGCTCTTTACATCTCTGTAGGTGGAAGTTGGTTCTCAGTTGGTAATTGATATTAGTGAAGATATTTTTCTTGATGATAATCGTGAGGCCTTAAATGGAAGCAGGGCTCCTGGCTAGGGAGAATGATGGAGGAGAATGCTGCCATTCCAGGGTTTTGGGGTCCAGGCCATTTCCTCTGGGATCTGAAAGGTAGTGGTGGTGGTGGTTTGGCCCAGCTGGCATATGCTATCTTCTGTTTCTTTTTGAGGACACCTTGCTGCTTCAAGTAGACAGGCTTGTCTGTCCCATTGGTGGCAGTTGGTGGTGTGTTGGGCTTCTTTCTCCATGAGGCTTGATCCCTGGGTGATGGCTGCTGGGGCTAGGATGGAAGTGGATTATGCTTAAGTTTAATTTTACCATCAGATTCAGTGTTTCGATGGTATTTGAACAGACCTTATACTGTTAACAGTTTTTTCTAAAATCAATTAAGGTGTTCACAGTATTTATAACTAAATCTTATGTAGCTTTTAGGAGGTTTTATGGGCTGCCTTATGGTGTTCAAATGCTTCATGTTTCCAGTAAGATGTTTGAATAACCAGCTATTTCCACAGAATGTAGGTATCACTGATTGTTGTAACTTATTTTTTAACTGTATATGTGAAGAAAGTTGGAAACATTGCTGTCCAAAATGATAGGGAAAAAAATTCTCAATGCTGAGGTTCCATTATGCTGTTTCTAAACATAGATTTAGTCAGATTCAATATGGCATTTTAAAATTTAGTATGCATATAAATTTCTAACATCTTATAGGAAAACACCAGCTCTAATCAAAGATTCTATGATCCTAGGACCATTTTTAGGGCTGGATGGCACCTATTACATCAGAAGAAATTGACTAACTAGATTTTGCTAGTTGTAAAGGGCTTTTTCAATAACTCAGCAGAAATGAGTTTGTTGCTCTAGGTAACATATGCAAGTTCAGGGAAAGAATCTATATTTCTTTCTTTCTTTCTTTCTTTCTTTCTTTCTTTCTTTCTTTCTTT
>NW_020954569.1:74059849-74111933 GCF_900497805.2 Vombatus ursinus | reverse complement strand
TTTCTTTCTTTCTTTCTTTCTTTCTTTCTTTCTTTCTTTCTTTCTTTCTTTCTTTCTTTCTTTCTTTCTTTCTTTCTTTCTTTCTTTCTTTCGAGGCGATTGGGGTTAAGTGACTTGCCCAGGGTCTCACAGCTAGTAGGCATTAACTGTTTGAGGCTGGATTTGAACTCAGGTAGTCCTGACTCCAAGGACAGAGCTCTATCTATTGTACCACCTAGAAGCCCCAAGAATCTTCTTCTAAAGTCAAGGTGAGGTCCTTGTTTTGGAAGAAATATGTAATAAGTTGCTGGAGGCAGCAAAACATGATCCATAGTGTATATCCCTGGAAGTATTAACCTGTGACATGTGATTTGGGGTCACTGGATTCCACCTCATGTAATCTTTCCTTTTTCTATTCCTTTAATCTTAGTACCTCTCTTTCTTCTTTTTGGCCTTTTTACTATATTTTTATTATATGATAAATTTCCTTCCTATATAACCTATAACTTACTCAGATGGATCTGTGGTGTCATCAGTTTGGGAGTTTCTTTCAAAGATGCAGGTTTTAGCCCATCCATAGCTGCCCACCCTTTGTGTGACTTTTGTCCACATTATCCCAGAAATTCACAACAAGGTATTCACCCCGTAGTCTGTAGAACTTCCTCTAACTTAAAGACTCTCAAATGATTATTCCGAGACAATTAAGAACATACAAGAACATAAGAAACATATATCATCTCGGTCAGACCTACAGTTAATCTATTCCATTCAGTCAGTATTCTGTCATATGAAGTGATATTTTTATAGGTGAGTGACAGTCATCATGGTGAGCTGACAAGGTTGGTCATTCATTAGCAATCACTAGTAAACTGTGTTGAGGGAAGGCTTCCTTTTTATTTCTCTATGGTAAATCCTGCCAAAGTGCTTCCAATCAGTACCGAGGATGGCAGTCAGAACCTTGCAATATTTTTATATGCGGTTTTTCTCCCAATCACTCCCCATCTTCCAGTTTTCCAGTATTTGCTGTGCCTTTGTGGGACAGAAGGAAAACATTCCATGTATTGGCTTTGGCAATTTTACCAGTATTAACTTTTTACATTTTACAAATATATACACAGAGCTTTGAATTCAGTCCAGAAGTGGTTTGAGGCAGTTTCTAAGGGCATATTGGGTCAGACTAGTGCATAAACAACTCCTATTGTTTTGAGATTTGTTTGTTTGTTTGTTTTTTTGTCTGAAAAATGTACAGGTCACAGCACTGTCCACAAGACAAAGCCTTCATCTACTTTGTATTTATCTTTGGTACTGAATGATGTGCCAATTTGTCTCCTCTAATGGAGTGTAAATTCCTTAGACAATTTTTGCTTCTTTGTATCCTCAGAGCTTAGCTGAGGGTAGAGTGGTGTAGTGGTTAGAGAACTGGCCTCACAGCCAGCAAAACCTGGGTTAAAGTCCCACCTCTGACACATATTGGCTGTGTGACTCTGATCACCTCATTTAACCTGTCAGAGTTCTGTGTACAGGTTTCAAGGAAGATACTGACCTGCATTGATAAGAGGGAGTTTGCTCATTTGGGAACCAACCGATAGATTTACAACCAATAAATAATAATATGTTTGTGTGTGTATATACATGTACTATGTATGTGTATGTATATGCATATCTATACACATATATAGAGAGAGATATATGTATAATATAAACAAATTTCAATGAAATAAAATTTACTTTCTCTCTCACCTCTTTGTTCCATTGTGGGGAGGGAAGAAAAAAAAACAAACCCCTTTTCTCAAATATTCACAGTCAATACAGACAAGTAAAACAACGTCTGTCTGTATGTATACACATCCATATATCTTCTTCTACATTTTGAGTTCATTGCCCCTGTTTGAAGGTGAGTAGCTTGGTTCATCATTGGTCCTCAAGAATCATGGCTAGTTATTGCATTGAGCAGAGTTTTTAAGTCTTTTGAGGTTTCTGTCTTTATAATGTTACCATTTCATAAATTGTTCTGGTTCTGCTCTCTTCACCCTGTATCAGTTTATATGAGTCTTCCTAGTTTTCTCTGAAACCATCCCTTTCATCATTTCTTACAGCACAATAGTATTTAATTTACATTTACATACTATAATTAGTTCAGCCATTCCCCAACTGCTGGGCAATCCCTCAGTTTCCAGATCTTTGACACCATAACAAAGAACAACTGTAAAATTTTTTATACATATGGATCCTTTCCCTCTTTCTTTGATTTCTTTAGGGATTAGGCCTAGAAGGGGTATCACTGGGTCGAAGAGTGGTATGTACAGTTTTAATGACTTTTTAAGGATGGAACCAAATTGTTTTCTAGAATGGCTGGACCAAATCACAGCTTCACTAGCAGTGCATTAATGTATCTGTTTTCATATAGCCCCTCCAACAGTTGTCATTTTCATTTTTTAACATCTTTACCAGTTTCACGTGTGTGTGTGTGTGTGTGTGTGTGAAAAGTGGGAGGAAGAACCTCTGAGTTACTTTAATTTTTATTTACTTAATTAGTATCTCTCCCTTATCTTCATGTCTTTCTTCTACCCTCTTTGAAACTTCCATTATTTTATCTGACTAAATCAGTTGATCAATAAACATTTATTAAGTACTTACTATGTGTCAGTCTTTTCCTGTTTCAATGTAACTCCACATTTCATTTTATCTTTTTTTCTCTTTATAACCTTCAGCTTCCTAGTTTTTCCCATTTTAATTATTTTATTTTTTTAAAGTTTTCTTCATGCCTTTTTTTAACATCACAATCTTTCAGGTATTGCCATTCTGCCCCCCTCTCTCCTCCTTCCCCATCCAGTGAGCAATTTTTTTTTGGTAGTAAATAAAAGTGACACAGTGATTGTTTTTGGCAGAATATGCAACATTCCTTATCCATAGTACCCCACCTGAGGAGCAGCAAGGTGCAATGGGAAAAGCTTTGGGTTTGAATCTTATCTCTGCCACTCCCTACCTGTATGACCTTGGTCAAGTCATTTAATTTCTTTGAGCCTCAGTTTCCTTATTTGTAGTATGAAGGGATGATACTCAATGACCTTGAGGGCCTTTTGGTCTCAGACTTTATGATCCTGTACATTATCCAAGTAAAGGAGAAAGTTCTATTTTCTCATCTCTTCTCCGGGGCTAATCTTGCTCATCACATTTCCATTGTGTTTACTCCCTCTTAGTGTTTTTGTTTGCGTTATTGTAGTCGTGAATATTGTTTTCCTAGTTCTGCTTCCATCAGTTCATACAGATCTCATGTTTCTCTATGTCGCAGTAATATTCCATTACATTAATATGAGAGGCAATTAGAGCTGGCATTGGTGGCAGGAGGACCTGGGATCAAATCCTTCCTCTGGCACCTAGTGACCATATGACCCTGAGCAAGCCCTTTACTTCTCAGTTCCCCCAGGAAGATCTCTAAGGTTGTAAATACTGGCAGAGCAAGTGCTGATCTGTATTGCTTGAGGGAGGTCTGCACCTGGAAGCCCCTTGCCCCATGATGAAACAACAAGTTTGGTCCAAAAAACCCTGAAATACATTAATATAGAACAATTTGTTCAGCCAGTCCCCAGTGGATACATACCTACTCTGCTCAAAATGAAGCAAATACCTGACATCAGACACCTGCAGAAAGTCAGTTAGCAACGGGATAACGTGTCAATAATTTAGGAACAACTAGTACAAACAAATTATAAAAGTCATTATTGGCAAAATCATTTTCTTTTCCCCTTTTCTTCCCCAGTTGTAAGGACCTTCAGACAGAGATTTCCACTCTCCAGAGGCAAATTTCCTATTTGCAGTTTGTGATTCATTCCCAGCATCAGAACCTACGCAGTGTGATCCAGGAGGTCAGTTTAATCAAGCGTCTTTCTCCCGGAGATGGAATGTTTACTGGGTGAAGAACAAATAAGAGTGGCATGCCTGGGCTGTAGAAGTAATGAAAGTTTTCCCCTCACTGACATTTCCCCTGCATTGCTAAATGCATCCTGGCCTCTTTCACTTGTGGTTGGCACAGAGCACTTTGGAAATAGTGTTTAACTGTTCTTTAGACTCTTGGCTGATATTACAAAAGAATCAAGTCTAGAAATCCGAGGCTACTCCTCAGCGTGTCTCATAGATCCAAGATTCCCAGGTGTAGCAGGGACTGGTTTTCATTTCCTCTCAGGGTTTTGATAGCTTAGAACGTAGGTGCAGTAGAAGGGGCCAGCTGCTTACTAGGGAGAAGACCTGGTGTCAGCCGAGAGTGACTGAGTCAACCAGCCAAGAACGTGGCCCATGCATGTCTTCAAGACTGACCAGTTCATTGATTGTGATCAACCTACTTGAGACTTAAAACCTTAAAAAAAACCAACTTGTTGATATTTACCTCTTAAAGAGAAGAGGAAGATGAGAAGTCTTAATTATTTGCTCAAGCTGCCTACCTGTGTGGAAAATAACCATGGCATTCTGTAATTGATGAAGCAAAGTGACCAAAGGGCTGTAAAGCATAGTTCTGAAATGTGTGACCTGAAAGGGACCTTAGAGATGATCTAGGCCCCAAAATATCATTTTCCAAATGAGGAAACTGAGGCTCGGTGAGGTGATTCATCCAAGGTTAAACCCATGTCTCATAACTCTCAGTCCAATGTCCTTTTTCCTGCATCAGGCTAAATTCAGCAAACATTTTTTTTGGTGAGGCAATTGTGGTTAAGTAGTTTGCCCATAGTCAATACAACTAGTGAGTGTTATGTGTCTAAGGCCGGATTTGAACTCAGGGCTAGTGCTCTATCCACTACGCCACCTACCTGCCCCCAGCAAATATTTGTTAAGCACCTACTATGTGTCAGGCATTTGCTTGGCAATAATACAAAAAAAAATAATCCCTCAAGGAGCCTATATTCCAACATCTCTGGGCAAATTATCTTTTCCTCAGACAATGAGCACTCTTATCATACAATTATAGGTGACTAGAAAGCTCTTAATAGACAATGTACCGGCATTGGCCTTTCAGGGCCTTACTAGGTAGTATGATTTGTGGGACAAAAAAGCTTCAGTTGCGGAGAAACACTAAGATTCAAAATGGTTTCTCCAGAGTTGGATTTAATTGGAAAAAAAAATGATGTGAAAAATCAACCTCACCATACCCCCAACTTCAAATCTCCAAAAAGACAAGCCTTTGTCTAAGTCTTCAGAAGCTATTTCTGTTGTCCACTTAAAATATATATGTGTATATGTGTGTATATATATATATATATATATGGATATATTGTATGTACATATGTGTGTGTATATATGTAAAACCTGTTATGTCCTTTAATACCTAGGATCTCCTCTGTCAAGAAAATCATTTAGTTGCAAAATTCATATGACCTCTGAATTATATAGGTATTTCCTGTGGTTTGATAAGACTTGCAAAAAGTTCTCATTTGTGTTTCCTAATTCTTAGATGGAAGGATTAAAAAATGATGTACAAGAACAAGATAAAAGAATTGAGACTCTGAAAGAAAAGGTGAATGTCCTCGAAGCTCAGGTAAGGAGGAAATATTTGCCACACTTAGGCACACATGTGTGTGCATACCCATGGGCCTTTTCACTGTATTAGAAATTAAACACATTTTTTATTTGGTGCCAAGGCTTTTCAGGTCATGAAAATTATGCTTTTAATTTCTGTAGTAACTTTGATTCAAACTTCCTGGGATGTTTTATAGCCATGCATTTATATGAACAGCAATTCTGTTAGAAACCAGAGCTGACACAACCTGGCTAATTGGTCAGGGGCCAAAGGACCCAGTTAAGACCATATACATCATCTCTGCTCCATCCTGGAAGATGTTCTGTTCTTAGCATACAGCCTGCTTACTTTTGTCTCTGTCACTAGATTGAATAGTATGTTGGGGAGGAGAGGGGCAAGGTATAATTAAACTGGAAAAGTTGAGGGGATAGGTTTTTTTGTTGTTTTAATCTTAATTTTATTTTTAATTTATGGAATAAAACAAGCATTTCCATAACATAGTATAATAAAAAAAAGATGATTGCACATGAAACTGCAAATCTATTATGTAAAACTTGCTATTCATTTTTTTTGGCTAGGCAATTGGAGTTAAATGACTTGCCTAGGGTCACACAGCTAGTATCAAGCGTGGCTGGATTTGAACTCAGGTCCTCCTGATTCCAGGGCTGGCGCTCTATCCACTGCACTACCTAGCAATCTCTTGCTATTCCTTTTAAATATAGCATCATAAAAATTTCTTTTTTCCCTTTTTTTCCTTCTCCCTCCTGCCCTAAAGATGGGTAGCATTAGACACAAATATGTGTGTATATGTATGTATTCTATGTGTATTTCTATTTATTAGTTCTTTCTCTGGATACAGAGTCTTCCTTCATATGTCCTTTGTAGTTCATTTGGGTGTTTATAATAGTTTTTGTATTTGATCCTACGTGTGATAGGCAACCTATGGAGTTTATTGAATAGTGGGGTGGTATAGTCCCCATTTGACAGCTGAGTGGAGGATAGACGGGAGTGGAGAGACATGTGGTGAGGATGAGAGGCTGCCTAGACCAGGGGTTTGGCAATGCCATAGAGAGAAAGAGGCCTATTCAAGAGATGTTACGAGGACAGAACCGGTAGGCCTTAGCAGCAAATTGGATATGGGGGTGGGGGTAGGAGTGAGAGGTTGAGGAGTCAAAGAAGATACTTAAGTTTTGAATCTGGGTGACTGGGAGATTGGCAGTGCCCTCAAAGGTAATGGAGAAATTTGAAAGTTGAAATGGTTTTGGGGGAAAGAATGAGTTCTGTTTTGGACATGTTGAGTTTAAGTGTCTACAGGAAATCCTGTTTGATATATCCAATGGTAGTTGGAGATGTGAGACCGAAGAAGTAAATTTGAATCATCAGCATAGAGATGATAATTAAGTTCATGGGAGCTGATGAGATTGCCAAGTGAAGTAGTATAGAGGGTATATATATATATATATATATATACACATTATATACAATATATATATAGAGGGTATATATGTGTGTGTGTGTGTGTGTGTATATATGTGTGTGTGTGTATATATATACATATATATATATATACACACACATATATACCCTCCAGAACTGGATTTAATTGGAAAAAAATGATGTATATATACATAGATAGATAGATTATAGTACTATACAGTATAGTATAGTGCAGAAGGAACCCAAGTCAGAGCCCAGTGGGATACCCAAGGTTAGTGGGCAAGACTTGGATGAATTTCCAGCAATTTCCAGACCGAGATGGTACATTCAGATAGGCAAGAAGAAATCTTGTGTCTTGAAAATCAGTGTCTTGAAAACCTGCAGGAAAAAAACATTTAGGAGAAGAGAGTGATTGACAGTATCAAAAGCTACAGGGAGGTTGAGAAGGATGATGCCTGAGAAAAAGCCGTTACATCTGGCAATTAAGAAACTGGTAATGTTTTGGAGGGAGCGGTTTCAGTTGAGTGATGAGGTAAGGTTGGAAACCAGACTGTAGAGAATGAAGAGAGGGAGAGGAAAAAAGTGGAGGCAGCTAGTGTAAATAGCCTTCTCAAGTTTAGCCACATAAGGGAAGAGAGATACAGGATAATAGCTAGTGAGGATGGATGGATCCTATGAGGGCTTTTTGAGGATGAGGGAGAAGCAGGTGTGTTTATAAGCAGTAGGGAAGCAGCCAAGCAGACAAGGGAGAGATTAAAGATTAGTAAGAGAGTGGGGATGGGCAATCTGCTGCAGAAGATGGGATGCGATAGGATCACCTATATATGTAGAGGGCTTTGCCACAGAAAGGAGAAGGACCACCTCATTATATGAGATGGGTGAAGGAAATGGTGCCAGAAGGCATCTGGGTGATGTGAGATGAGAAGGGGAAGAAAAGAGGCTTCTTGAGAAATGCAATCAATTTTTTTCAGTAAAATACAGGACATGATTCTTACCTGAGGAGGGTAGGGTGAGGTAGAGCCATGGGAGGTTTGAGGAGGGAACGACAGGGTTTGGAAGAACTGCTGAAGGAGGCTTTAACTTAGTTCATCCAGCTGCTATTGCTTTCTCTTTTCTGATTACTTTAAATTAACTCTATATGTTTCTTGTATGTAGCTCATTTTTCACATGTTGTCTCTCCCAATCAAATGTATCCTTCTAGAGGACAGGAGCTGGAGTTTGGATTTTTATTTGTTTTGGGCTTTTCTTTGTAACACTTGTGGTTAGCACAATGTCTAACACATAAGTTCTTATTGACTGAATGTTGACTGACTAGCTGATACATTTGGGACTATGCATGCATTAGTTATTTATAAGTGTTTCACTAAGTGAATGTACAAAAATAGACACAGTAAGATAGGAACTCCAATCCCGTGGGAGTAGAATTTTTCCCTATTCTATTGGAATGAAGTGTCCATTAAGTAATGTACTTTATATCAGTGAATAGGAAGGACTGGTTTTTTGAAGATTAAAAAAAAACAGCTTATCTCCAGGGAAATATTTCATTTACTTTAACTTACAGGACTGACTCAAAGCTATTTTGTAGGGAAATGATGATATATAAGATAGGGCACCCCATCTTCAATTTGTTCCACATTCATATTTTCTGGGACATTTTCTTCCATATTGATGATTGAATATTATATAAAACAAACAGATGGATGTTCAAATCCTTCACGTTTGATGATTAAAGTGATAGTGAGAAAACAATAATCACATGTTATCCAGTCTAGGCTTTGAGATGGGCAGACCCTGTCAGACAATTTCTCTGGCTGACTGGGGAAGTTTTCATCAAGTGCGAGAGCAGAAAGTACTGATGTGCCAGGTCTTACGGGGGCTTGAGGGCCACTCTATGGCCTAGAATCACATTAAGCAGTGCAGTGGTCTCAACAGGGCCAGAATATTGGTTATCATGGCTGAAGAGGCTCTTCTAAAGGTGATAAAGGTTTTGAGACATATAGAAAGTACACTCTCTTTCTTGACTAAAAAGATTATGAAACTAGAAAAAAAAGATCTCCCAGATAGAGACAGGCAAATGCCTTCTTGTACTGTGGATGATTCTAAAGGCATTTAGGTTTTATTAGTGTGGTTATCACAGTTACTGTGTATTACTTTTTTCTTCCATTTCTGCTTCCAAATATTCAAAAATTCTGGAAGAAAATATCTTTCAATTTTGCGAGGCTCTTTCTCTTCCTCATAAATCATGCCCTCATTTTTCCCCAAGTTGAGAGTGAAGATTCAACACTGTACAGTTCTGTCTTGTACATACTCTTGCTCACTCAGTTTCTTCAAATCTCTTTTAAATGTCACCAGAACGTGATTTCAGTCTCACTCTTGTTGGGATTCTTAATTCCTTTCCTCTCAATTTTTAAGATTTTTTTTTCATCTTCATTTGAAGTTTCTGGTAAATATACAAGAGTTTAAGTACCTCTCACTGATAACCTGTTCACCTTGAAGTCTGTTTTAAATATTCTCTTCCACCTCCACTTATTTCCATTTGCAAATCATTCTGTGTAACTGTATAGCCACTATCCTCTTTCAGATGTGAGTTGCTTGCCATGTTTCAGTAATAAGGACAAATATAAAAATGTTTTAGAGATGAAAGTGACTGTAGGCTGTGCTGAAGCAGAGCCCCGACTGGCAAACGTTTTTGCCGTTGGCTCAGATAATCTCTATTTGACAAAAAGCAATTAATGCAGAACTTATATAAGTGTCTCATTTAGTAGAAACATCATAAAAGCCTGTGTAAGGAAAACATTATCACATGGACAGAGATGGTAAAGCATATGGGGAGACTGAAGAACAGCAAATGAAAGCCTGTCATCTTGGCAAGAAGGACCCTTTCCTATCCCCTGATATCTGTTTAGATGAGTTATAGAGAGAACTGGGAGTGATAATTCAGGAAGTGAATTTTAGTCACTTCTAATCACATACCATCTCAGAGCATTCCTCTAGGATAGGAATGGGCATCCTGGAGAGAGAGAAGGCCTCATACCCAGGAAGACCTGGGCTCAAGTCTGGCCTCTGACACATACCAGCTGTGTGACCCTGGGCAAGTCACTTAACCTCTTAGAGCTCTCTAAGTCTCTAAGTTGCAGAGTGGCCAACCTGTCTTGGTGGAGGGAGTTTCCTTACCTAGAAGTTCCTGTACCAATGAAATGACAGGTTCAGTCCATATTCCTGTAGCACTTTTCTCCATTGACAACTAACTATGAGCTTGAGTTAATGTTCAGTAGAGGAGACGTGAAAGACAACAGCTGTGTATATCTATATCTAGACAACACGTACATATATGTGTACACACACCCATGTAAAGATCCACATTATACATGCTCATACATACATGCATGTATAGCTGTATATGCATGCATGCACTTTACACATGCACACATGCAGCCACACAGGCACGTATATTATGTGCACATGTACACATGTGTGCTGTGTGTACGTGTACATATGTTTTACATATACACAGTTGCAATACAACACACCTATATGTATACACATATATACATGTGCAATACACATACACATAGATATATACACGTGTATATATACATGCATAGGTACACCCATATGTGTATATGCACATGTGCATGTGTTTATGTGTATATTTTATAAACAGAACATGCACAAAATAAATAGGGAGGCACTAGCAGCTGGAAGAGTTCAGGAAAAGCTTGGTATAGAAGGCAGAGCTTGAGCTAGATTTTGGAGGGAATTAGAGATTCCAAGAAGGGGAGGTCAGAAAGGAGAGCACTCCAGGCATGGGGTACAGCCAGTGCAAAGGTGCAGAGATAGGAGATGGAGTGTCTGTCATGTTTAGGGAGTATGATTAGACCCTACAGCGTGTGAAGCAGGGATCTCATTGCCCCTGCTCATTTACCTTCCCTGCTCCCTTCTCCTTTCTGGTCAGCCAAAATCAGCTGATCTTCAAAGTCCTTCCTCCATGAGGCTTTCCATGACCACTTCCTGTGGGCCTGTCACCTCTGAAATCATGGGAATCCCCTCTATTCCTCCCCACCTCCTTCCTCTTTCTTTTGGCAGTTAACCATATTGCTGCTTTGTAGCAACATTGTTCTTATTTTGTTTTAACTGGTAGCTGGTGATACAATAGATAGGGCTCTGCATTGGGAGTCAGGAAGACCCAAGGTTGAATCCTGTCTCAGTCATTTATTAGCTGTGTGATCCTGGGCAAATCAGATAACCTCTCAGTCCCAGTTTCCCCATTTGTAAAATGGTAATAATAATAATAATAATAATAATAATAATAATAATAATAATAATAATAATAATAGCACATACCTCCTAGGGATGTTTTGAGGATCAAATGAAATATTATATATGTGTGGGTACAGACATATACATACACATATATACATATATGTATATGTGCATGTATATATACATATATATTTGTATATGTTTATGTGTGTGTATATAGATATAGATATATACGTGCTTTGTAAACTTTAAAGGCCGGCATTTTCCCTCTAAGATTACCTCCCATTTACATTTGTACATGATTGTTTACATGTCATCTCCCTCACTGTTATATACATGCATGTCATTCTCCCTCTCCCTCCCACCGCTAATTAAAATGTGAGGAGGACAGGAACCGTGTTTTTGCCTTTCTTTGCATTCCCAGTGGATAGTAAGTGTTCTATGATTGTTTGTTGACTAACACAGCTCCTTACATTAATAAAGCTCACTTTAAAAAAAATATGGAACACTTAACAAATTTGTGTGCCATTTTTATGCAAGGGCCATGGTAATCGCTTTTGTTGCCAAAGCTCACACAGTTAAGGCCTTTTTTATGTTGCTCACAAAACTGTGCACATAGTAGGGACACTCATGTGTGCTGGCTGAATGATGATTGATTGATTGATTGATCTCCTGGATCAGTTGTTTCTCCTCTCCCAGTTCACATTTGCTTTTTCTTTCACCTGTGGTCCTGTTTTCTTCATCATTTGTCCCTGATTATTTTCTGGAATACAGCAACTTACTTCATCTTTCCTGGCCTCAGTTTCCTCATCTATGAAATAGATGGTTTGGACCAGATAATATCAAAGGTCATTTCATAAAATACATAAAATTCTTTGGTTCTACACACAAATATCCCAACTCAGAATTCCATTCTTTTAGGGTCTAATCTCACTAACAAGGGAAATAAAAATTGTTGGAAGTATAAATTACACCCATGAGTTTACGAGATGTGTAAGGTTGTCATTTAGAAAAGAAAAGGGTCAGCCAGTCAGTAGTTATTGAATGTCCATGGGATCATAGATTTAGACTGGAAGGGGGCTCAGAGATCATCTGGTCCAACCCTTATATTTTATAGGTTAGGGAACTGAGACCACTGGAGGTTAACTGACTTGCACCAAGTCACATAGATCATAAGCGGCAGAAGTAGGATCTGAACCCAATTCTTTCCACTAAAGACAACCATGATAATCATTGCATTATATGTCACATAATTCACAAGCATTCTTATTCTGTTTTCATACCTATTTTATAAATGAGGAGACTGAGGTTCTACTAGATATGTACTAGCATAGAACAAATATAGTTCCTGAATGTATGGAGCAAAGAGTATAGAAAAGAGGCATATTTTAATATCTAGGATGCCTTTAATAAAAAACTTTCAAACTCTGTACAAAAGATATTTCTTTGGGGGGTGTTTCCAAATATTTTATTTTTTTCTGATTATATGTAAAATTTTTTAAACATTTGTTTTTTAAAAAATTTGAGTTTCAAATTTTCTCCCTCCCTCCCTGAGATGGCAAGCAATTTGATGTAGGTTATACATGTGCAGTCATGCAAATCATATTTCTATATTAGTCATGTTGTGAAAGAAAACACATACAAAAAAAACCAAGAAAAATAAAGTAAAAAAAAGTATGCTTTGATCTGCATTCACACTCCATCAATTCTTTCTCTGAAGATAGATAGCATTTTTCATCCTGAGTCCTTTGGAATAGTCTGAGATCATTGTATTGCTGAGAATACCTAAGTCATTCACAGTTAATCATCACATAATATTGCTGTTATTGTGTACAATGTTCTGGTTCTGCTCACTTCACTTTGTATCAGTTCATTCAGTTCTTTCAGGCTTTTCTGAAATCTACCTGTTCACCATTTCATATAGCACAATAGTATTCTATCACAATCATATACTACAATTGTTCAGCCATTCCCCAATTGATGGGCATCCTCTGAGTTTCCAATTCTTTTCTAATACAAAAAGAACTGCTATAAATATTTTTGTCCATGTAGGTCCTTTTCCTTTTTCTTTGATATCTTTGGGGTATAGATCTAGTAATGGTATTTCTAGGTCAAAGGGTATGCACAATTTTTATAACCTTTTGGCATAGTTCCATATTGTTCTCCAGAGTGGTTGGATCAGTTCACAACTCCACTAACAGTGCATTAGAGTCCCAATTTTCCCACATCCTCTCTAGCATTTATAATTTTCCTTTTCTGTCAAATTATCTAATCTTTTAGGTGTGTGGTGACACCTTAGAGTTGTTTTAATTTGTATTTTTCTAATCAACAGTGATTTAGAGCATTTTTATATGACTATAGATAGCTTTGCTGTCTTCTGAAAACTGCCTGTTTCTATCCTTTGACCACTTATGAATTCTTCATATCTAAATCATGTACCCATTTTGACCTTATCTTGGTATAAAATGGGAGATGTCGGTCTATGCCTAGTTTCTGCCAAACTGCTTTCTAGTTTACCCAGCAGTTTTTGTCAGATAGTGAGTTCTTGTCCAAAAAGCTGGGATCTTTGCATTTATCAAACAATAGATTGCTATGGTCATTTACTATTATATATTGTGTACTTGATTTATTTTACTGGTCTACCACTCTATTCTAAGCCAGTACCAAATTGTTTTGATGATTACCACTTTGCAATACAGTTTGAGATCTGATATAGCCAAGCTACCTTCCTTCATATTTTTTTTCATTGATTTCTTTGATATTCTTGACCTTTGTTCCGCCAGATGAATTTTGTTATTATGTTTTTTCTAACTCTATAAATATGTTTAGGTAGTTTGGTTGGTATTGCACTGAATATATAAATTAATTTAGGTAGAATTGTAATTTTTATTATATTAGCTTGCCTTACTCATGAGCATTTCATATTTTTCCAGTTGTTTAGGTCTGACTTTATTTGTGTGAGAAGTATTTTGTAAATGTGCTCATATAGTTCCTGGGTTTTTCTTGACAGGTAGACTCCCAAGTATTTTATATTTTCTGTAGTTATTTTAAATGGAATTTTTATTTCTATCTCTAGGTGCTATACTTGTTGGTAATATGTAGAAATGCTTATGATTTATGTGGGTTTAATTTATATCCTGCAACTTTGCTAACATTGTTAATCATTTCAAATAATTTTTCAGTTGATTCTCTGAGATTCTTCAAGGGAAAGATATTTTTTAAGATTGATTCTTATTTTTTTTGGTGAGGTAATTGGGGTTAAGTGACTTGCCCAATGTCACACAGCTAGTACGTGTCAAGTGTTTGGTCTGAAGCCGAATTTGAACTCAGGTCCTCCTGACTTCAGGGCCGGTGCTCTATCCACTGCGCCACCTAGCTGCCCCTAAGATTGATTCTTTTTAACAATTGAATTTTAGACCCTGAATCAGCATATTGCTTGATCCTGTATTGGTTTAGGCATTTTCCCAGGTGCTTATTCTTTTCAGGATATCATTGAAGACATTATGTCGTTAATGTACAGTGCTCACTGATCTGAAGAATGAATGAATAGATCAGCTGACTAGCCTCTAAGGGGGGATATAGGCTTTGAGTATAAGAAAAAAACCCAGTCCATATAATGCAAAATATCATTCCATGCCAGGGTTTCTACACAATCTTGATAGAATTTTCTTTTCAATTTTAGAATAAAGACCTAAAAAGCAAGATTGAACTTTGGTCAGACAACTCCAAGTTGAAGGTATCTAAGGGAGTTTCCACAAGGTAAGGTGTTTCCTTCTCCTCTTCGCCCCCCACCACATCTCATGTAGGATGTAATTATGTATATGACTTCGGATATATGAGAAATTATTATTATTTGTATTGATAGGATATAGACAACGTTGAATCTTTTTTAAGTTATTTAAATTATTTAGTATGAACTATAGACGGCATGATATTATGGATGGATAAGTGGCCTTGGAGCCAGGAAGAACTGGGTTTAGACCTGACGCACACTGGCTGTATATTCCTAAGCAAGTCATTCAACCTCCCATTGTTCTAGGGTACTTCCTTATACAGGAGTTCTTAACATGAGGTCCACAAACTTTTAAAAATATACATTTTGATAAATATTTCAATGTCCTGAATTTCCTTTGTAATCCTATATATTTTATTTCACACATTTAAAACATTATTCTAAGCAGGGTTCCATAGGCTTCACCAGACTGCCTGAAGGTCCAGGACATACAAAAAAAGACTCAAAGTCCCATTCTCTAAGACTCTAGGTTTCAGGGAAATGTCTGACAACTGTTGGTAGAGAAAGTTCCTCATCAGGAGCTGCCAATACCAGTGAAATCATAAGTCCCATCCCTGTTCCCATTCTAAGTATGAGCAGGATGAAGAATTGTCCAAAATTAGTCTAGCAGCTTCTCTCTGAATTGACCATATCATAGATAAAAAAAAATCATGGATTTTTTTGAGCTATTTTTCAAAAATTTATGGCATAAAAAGCTTTCTGATCTTTATCAATGATGAAGGCATCTGCACTATCTCAAATGAGATAGTATTTGTAATAAGTGCATAGCATATGCCTGGTACATAGTAGGTACTATAAAAGGCCTATTCCCTCCCTCCTTTCCTTCCTCCTTCACCAACACTGATAAAATCATGGGACCTTGACATATGAAAGGAATCATAAATTTATTTCTACTCTAGTATTATGAAAAGAAGCAAGTAGAAACGGGTTGTGTATTTATGAACAGAAACATTTCGAAATGAACCCAAATTTGTTTTCTTTGTAAGGAGCCTATCAAGCTGATAGCATGGTGCATACTGACTCTGTGGTCAGCTTTTACCAGCTGTGATCAGAGAATTCCTAGCTCCACTTTTGACAGCTGCACTGAATAAATATTTTTTAATCATTTACATTTGTCATCATTCTCAAATTTAGCTGAACTGAATTTTACTTACTTGGTTAGAACCTAGTCAAGAATGTTATTTAAATTTGGCCTCCCAAAACTTTACAATGCTTGATAAGCATTCTGTAAATGTTTTTTTTTAAATTAGCAAAAGTGGAATGTTTTCCCTAGGAGATGCATACCCTTTATTGACATAGTGCTTTCAAATGTGCTATCCTGCCACCCAAACTGTCTTTGCTTTCCTATTGCTCTCTTTCTATCACTAATATCATCATTTTATAGTCACCCAGGATTAAAATTTTAATCACCTTTGAGTTTTTCCTCTTCCCCATACTTATCAGATCACCAAATCCTATTTATTGTTTCATATTTTCTCTTGAATCTATCCTTTTCCTTACATTTCATGGTGACCTCCCCAATCCGGGTCCTTCTTACCTCATGCTTACATCAGTGCAAGGATCCTAAATGCTTTACTTGCTTCCAGTATCCCTCCACCTTGCGCTAAGCACATTTCAGCACATCCTACACAATGCTGACATATTAATCTTTGTAAAGTAGCATCTTCATCCTATTACTCCTTTGCTTGAAATTGTGACTCTCCATCACTGAGGATGAAATTCAACTTCATTAGCCTGACATTCGAGGCTATCCATAATTAGGTTCCAAGTTACTTTTCCAGGGTTATCTTTAATCTTTCTCCACATTGGCCCCAACACACAGAAATTCTTTTCTAACTGGACTGAGCCTCTCAGTATCTCCAGAACATGACATACATTTCCTGTCCACATCATGGTTGACAATATTCTCTTACATTTTCTCCCATCGCTCCAGCATTTCTGCCTATTTGAAGCCCACTTATCCTTCAAGGCTTTGCTCAAGTCTAGCCCATAGTGAGCACTCCTTCTGCATTCACTTAGCATTTAATCACAAAATGCCTTTTGTTATAACTTAACTTTTCATGTGGCCTTTGTCTTATCTGCTCAATTAGATTGTAGGAGAAGGCACAAATATTTCTTTTTCCTGCTTCCTTTAATCCTTCATAACATCTGGCACAGTGCTAAGCACATAATAGATTCTCAGAAAAATTG
Organism: Vombatus ursinus; assembly: GCF_900497805.2. Lineage (NCBI taxonomy): Eukaryota > Metazoa > Chordata > Mammalia > Diprotodontia > Vombatidae > Vombatus > Vombatus ursinus. The sequence continues at coordinate 74,094,762 of NW_020954569.1, read as the reverse complement.
CTGTAATGAATGGATGAAAGGGTGAATGCTCACGTCCAGAATTGTACTTTGATGGAAATGATAAAGAAGACTAAATGACCTGGATGTTTAAATATTTTACAAACGGCAGAACACTTCCAGGCCTAAACCCTGTTTCTCTGATATTCTACATAATTGCTTCCATAAAAAAAATAAAGTCCATAATTACACATATCATTAAAGATGCAATTAAAAAATTTCCCATTCTAGTAGCTTTTAGGTTTCTCAAGCTAATCCTCTTAGGGCAGATTCTGATTTTCTGAACTGCCATGGGCATAGCACATAGAGTAAAAATCAAGCCCACTGTGATTAGTGTCAGTCTGGGAATCCAGACAGATTCATCTTATACTTTAAACTGTTTACTGTAGAACAACTCTCTCTTAATGATATATATCATCAGGGACTAAAAGGGAAAAAAAGTTTCTGAGCTAAGTCATAAAGTCTTGGGGGCCCGAGGTGACAAATTGTCATCTTTTAGCCATTTGCCCTATAATGTCTACAAAAGCAAAAAAGTCCCACACCAGAGGTGTCCAGGAAAGGGATAAAATGAACGTATTTCAGAAACTGTGTAGACTCCTGATCACCTCAGTGTGGATAATGGCTGTAGGTCTGTTTATGTGGCTCTTTGCATTTTGTGAAGCACTCTGCTCACAAAGACACAATGAGACAGATGGTACAACTGAGATGCAGAAAAAGAAGTGACCTTCCCCAGCATCATACAGATAGTGAATGTTGAAGCCAGAGCTCAAAACCAGGTATTCTGATTTCAAACCTAGTGTTCTTTCTACTACTATAGAGTGCTAGTTTTCAGGGGCTCTTAACAATTGGGAGGTAGATTGGTTCTCAGTTGGATAGGGGGAACAGAAAGTGATGCTCAGACCTGGAGGGAATGTCTGTTGTCTCCATGCCAAGATAGGGAGAAAGACACTCTTTTGTGGCCAGTTCCCTAATGGAAAAAATGACAGATGTTCCTTGTGTTGTGCTTACCCATTTCTCTGTGTGTGTGTGTGTGTGTGTGTGTGTGTGTGTGTGTGTGTGTTTGTGTGTTTAAATGTTTGCTTATCTTTTGATCTGGAGGCGTTTGCTTGAAGTGCCACAGAAAGAATTCTGGATATACGGTCAGAAGACATGGGTTCACATCCTGACTCTGTCACTTTCTACCTCTGTGACCCTGGGAAAAACCTCTTAACTTCTCTGGGCCTCAGTTTCCTCATTTGTAAAAAGAGGGGATGACCTCTAAGTTCCTTTAAGTCATGTTGTTCGGATGGCCTGTAGTTGTGGGTGGGTCATAATGGAAGGTGCAAGAAAAAGAGAATTTTTCCCTTTACTTTCAGCTTCAAATGGGAGAAATGAGCTGAATTTTTTTCATTAGTATAGTGTTAAGAGCACTGAATCTGTAATCAATCAATCAATCAGTAAACATTTATTAAGGGCCTACAATTTACCAGGCCCTGTGCTAAGCATTGGGGATACAAAAAGAGAGAAAAGACAGTTCCTACCCTCAAGGAGTTTACAGTCTAATGGGGGAGACAGTATGTCAATAAATACATGCAAACAAGTTATATGCAGGATAAACAGGAAATAATTAACAGAAGGAAGGCACTGGAATTAAGAGGAGTTTGAGAAGGCTTGCAGTAAAAGATGAGTTAGAAGGCAGAGATAAGGAGGGAGGGCATTCCAGGCCTGGGTAACAGTCAGAGAAAGTGCCTGGAGCTGAGAGATGGAGTGTCTTGTTTGTGAGGTAGCCAGGAGGTCAGTGGACTGGACTGAAGAGGACGTGCTAGGGAGTAAGGTATAAGAAGATTGGAAAGGTAGGAAGTGACTGGGTTATGAAGGGCTTTGAATGCCAAGCAGAGCATTTTATATTTGCTTCAGGAAGCCATAGGGAACCATTGAACTTTATTCAGTAGAAGAAAAAGGGTGGTTGAGGGGGGCGTAGAGTAGCTCATGGGAAGTTAGCAGGTTGAGGTATTAAGCGGTTAGGGTGTTTGAGGGAGAGTCAGCTAAAATCCTCACTCTGTTCCTCACTAGTTGCAGAACTTTGGGCATATCACTTAACAATAATAGAAAATTTTACGAGTTGCTTTACATAATTTATCACACACAATTTATTACATACTTTATCACACTTGATCCTCACAATAGTCCTATGAGGTCAATGCTCTGATTATCTCCATTTTACAGAGGTGGAAGCTGAGGCTTGAAGAAACCCATGATCACACAGTTTTTAAATGTCAGAAACAGGATTTTTTTGGGGGGGAGGGGCAGGAGGCAATCGGGTAGTGACTTACCCAGGGTTACACAGCTAGTAAGTATCAGAGGCTGGATTTGAACTCAGGTCCTCCAGACTCCAGGGCCAGTGCTCTATCCACTGTGCCACCTAGCTGTCCCCGGAAGCAGGATTTTAAATCAGGTTTCAGGGCCTGCACTTTGTTATTTTACCTCTTACGCAGTCCAAGTCTCAGTTTCCTCATAAAGTATTAGACTAAATAATCTCTAAGGTCCCTATGAGGCATAACTCTAATAACTCTATGTTTTAAAACTTTAAAAAATTCTTATAATTGAAAAAAAATTACAGCATTAATGTTTTGGAGCATGGTCTCTTATTTTTGAAAAAATGAAAGGTGGCCAGATGGGCAATTAAATAACGGGGTGGGCCAGTGTGCTCTGAGCTGGCCAGGGTATCCTGCAGACTTGGTCAGAGATGGTCAGTGAACTGCAGGACCTCTGGAGAAAGGCAGAATAAGCCATGTAAATTAATTGCAACTGTGTGATTGGGATTGCGACCTTAAAGTTTTATCTTGGACTTCTAAATGGATCCATTAATCTTATGTGTTTTTTTTTTTCTACAGTGAATTCACGTCCGAAGACACCTCTCCCTATCTGATGCTAATTAGACTACGGAAATAAACCTTCAACATGTATTGGATTACGGGAGCTCTAGACCCTGAAAGACTCCTTATTATAATGACCTCTGTTTCTGAACGAGTTCTACTATTTTTTAGTATATTTAAAAACATAGTCTAAATGAGAATGTTAATTTGCTTTTGTCTCTGATCTTCCAAAGGTTACCCAAGGGTCGCTTCTGTAAAGAAGTTTTCCCCTGCTTGGTGGGAAGAGAATGTTCAGAGCAGTCAGACAAGCATTTGGGGAAGAGCGCTGTTTCCCCAGTGCTGGGATTTTGCCATCCTGAACTAATGGGGAAATTTGCTTCTTCCCCATGGAAAACACTTGATTCTCTTTTCAAACTTGTTTGTTGTACTGGTTGTAAAATAGAACCTTGCATATTGTAATTGCAAATTCCTGCAGTGCGTTTTCATTTGATATGGGAGATGATCCCCTTTGGATGGTGAAAGGAAATTTGGTTGGCCAGATGCCACCAAGAAGCGACACCTTGGGAATGGGTTATTTGAGATGAATAACAGGAAGAGTTGGGGGCCTCTAAAGGACCATTTAATAAATTTCTGTGCTACTGCACTCTGCTGCATTACTGAGAATCAGGATTATGACTTGAATGCCTGACTGTGCTCTAAGACTGTCAACTTCCATAACAAGCACACAACAAGTACTTATAACAGGTACATAAGTGTACTTGTTAGGGATGACATCAAGTGGAAAAGGAGATACCACATATTTGACTTTTAGATTTTAAAAAATTCTTTAAGAATTTGAATGTGTTTAATAAGAAATGTTGTTTTTTTTTTTCCATTGCAGAGGTCATTATTGAAGGAGGGAGTGTGAGACAGTGAGTTAGGAGCCAGAAGATCTGGATCCAAACCCCAGCTCAGTCACTCTGTTGGATCTTGAGCAGGTCACATCACTCCAGGCCTCAGTTTCTTTATCTGTAGGTGAAAGCTAATCTCTAAGAGTCTTCTAGCTACAGTTCCTATGTGCTTTTGAATAGAGTCACCTGAGGTACTACCTCATTTTCTTGATATATTAAATGAAGTTGGGATGGGTGGATTGAGTCATCTCTGAAGGCCCTTCCAAAGACATATCTCAGCATACCATAAAATGCAAAATATTTAAAGAATGGGGCAATTATGTTAAAATCAATTTTTTAAAACCAGTTTCTTCACATACTATTAGCCCAAAAGTTGCCATCAGAATTTGCTATAATTTTTAACACAGATTGTTTCTCCCCCCCCCCAAGAGTTATTATTGCATATCCATTGCTTGATGTCACTTTCCAGGAGGACATTGATCTTTGTTCCATCAGAGCCACAGTGCCTTGGCACATGCTCTAAGGCACCTTATAACTATGGAAAATACCCATTTCTTTTCTTTTTTTTTTTTAACAAGCTGTTGACAACCCAGGTTATCATGTGAATTACAAAATAGTAAACCTGCAGAAAACTTTGCAAGTCTCTGAAACCAGAGATACTCCATCTTAGAATATAGAAGACCCTACTCTTCAGCTGGTGTTGAACAGGACTTTTGCAAGGATTCAAGTCTTTTAGAATTCCTTTTTAGGCATGTTTGGATGGAAACTAAGACATTTCATATTCATCCCAGCTTTTGCCTTATAGATAGGGAAGCTTACTTGTCCACGAGTAGAATACCTATTGCCTTTAATTACTGGTTCTCTTGTCATGCATAATTTTAGATTTCAGATATATTCAGTAAAGAAGTCATTGGTTTGACTTAACCAATGGCTTCCAGTCGAACGCTCTCTTCTAAGGTTTCATATTAGAATGTACTTGAATTTAACTTGTTAGAATCTGCATTCATTTTATTTTAATTTGTAAGAATGCTGGGTCTAGCTTGGTGATTTGGAATTGACAGGTACTCTAACACAACCCATGAACTAGAAAAGGCAATTTATTAGATGGTACATCCGTGCTCCTGAGAAAATAAACAGTAATTTATTTTTTCAGGATTAAGCTAATATAAACAGGACTGATCCAGAGATTCATTTTAAATTTTATAGTAGCAAAAGAAGGGCTATAAATCGGACACATGCTTCTTCTCCATCACGTTTTTTGAGATTGACTTTTTTTTTCAAAAAAGAAATTATTTTAAACGTTTAAAAAATTGTAATGTCTACAGAAATCAGATTTTTTTTGTTTAAAAGATGTAATGCCACATTTTTCACAGGTCTTACAGAACCTGTTTTATACCCTGAGGGTAGCGTATAAAATATTTTATTGGCATGGAGGAATATAGTTCCCACCCACCCCCAGAAGTAAAGTAAAGAATTATAATCAGCATTTTGCAAAGTCAAATTTGAGTAGTTTTTAAAGTGTCTATTGCATTGATTTTGTATATTTTAGTATTGGGAAAGGTCATTCTACTGACTGACATCCTATATTGTCAGCTGAAAAAAAATTGTTTTGGTCTGGACCTGTGCTTTCATCGGTATAATGAATTTCCAATAAGGAAATTGCCTCTTCCAATGCAACCTGTGCTCTGCAATTTAAAGTCTTGGAGAGGCTGCCAAGGGCACTAGGAGGCTGAACGACTTGGGTAACATCACTCAGTCAATAGGATTCAGAGGTGGCATTTAACTTTTGTCTTCCTTCGACTGAAGCCAGCTCTCTATCTACAGCAATGTTTAAAGCGTGAGAGCTGTAAGCAATATTCAAACTTAAAAACTGGCATAATGTTATACTGATTTATAGATTTTTTTCCCTTTAGTTATGTCCAACTCTTCATGACTCCATTTGGGGTTTTCTTGGCAAAGATACTGGAGTGGTTTGCCGTTTCCTTCTCCAGCTCATTTTACAGATGAGGAGATTGAGGCAAAACAGGCTTAACTGACAGCTAGTAAGTGTCTAAGGCCAGATTTGAATTTAGGAAGATGAGTCTTCCTTACTCCAGGACTCAAACTCTGTGCATTATGTCCCCACCTAGCAGCCCTCAATTTATAGTTATTTATAATAGGCAATGTGACATTCTATAAAACAAAATATGTGTGTGTCTGTGTGTACGTGTGTTTATGTGGGCACACACTGTTGTTGTTGTTGTTGTTTGTCCGTCTAGAAGAGGACCAAGGATATCAAGAGTATGATGTCTTGACTTGCACAATACACAATGACAACATGCAAGTATACACTCTTATGTACTTTCTTTACTTTGACTTTTGATATAATTTTTCTCCTGCATTTTTATGTTGCAGTGAGATTTTTATTCATAAGAGTAATGCAGATTTAAAAAATTTTTAATTTAAATTTTAAAAAATTTTCATTTTAGAGTCGATTACAAGATTAAAGAATGACATTCACTGAACAAAACTGTTCACTTTTCTCTAAATATCTTCTCCTTAGGGGTCCTCTGGATCAAATAAACATAGAGTCATCTTTTTAGTTTAGAGTTTGAGTATGAATACCAGTGCTTCACCAGTCCATTATATTCCTTCACTTTGAAATTTATCTGTATCCATCCTCAAGCTTCCAAATTCAGAATTAGGCAGCCATGTGGAAGCATGAAGAGTTATTGGGAATTTACTCAGGATTAGAAAAAGCCCCAGCTGGCTCTGTGTGCTAAGGGCCACTTATCATCTCCTTTTTCTAAATATGGACAAGAAAAAGATACCATGTGTCTATCCAAATCCAAATGAATTTTTTCCTTTTTTTTAAATCATTGTGTAAAATGTGGGACAAAAATGTTTGAAATAACAATAAGTCATGAGAAAGTACTAAATAAAGGAAAATTAGATTATAGTGGAACAGAGTCTGAATTTACTAGGGTAGGCCAGGAATCACACACACACACACACACACACACACACACACACACACACATAAATAAATATCCCTCTTTCCTCCCAAAATAATAAAAAACTAAAAAAATAGCTTGACTTAGTGGCTTAGTAGGTAGAGCATTGGCCTTAGACTAAGGCAGATCTGAGTTTGAATTCTGCCTAAGGCACTTTGCCAGGTATGCAACCTGGAATAAGGAATTTAACTTTATTCCACCTCAATTTCCACCTTTGAAGATGGGGATAGTTAAAGGAGAGGGAGAGAGAGAGAGAGAGAAGAAAAAAAAAAGAACCCATTTCCCAGGGATGTTGTGAAGTTCAAATGAGATGATGTGTATGTACAAGGTGTTTCTCAAACTTTCAAGTTGTATAGAAATGTTAGGCATTAATAGTATTATTCCTGAAAACAGAATTGGCTTCTTAAGTGTTCAGAATATTACTTTCTCTCTAGAAATGGAGTTTCCCCATCTCTTCCCCCAGTTTGGTTCCAGATTATAAAATGTTGACCAGGGGGAAATCTTAAAGGTCAAAGTTAAAATTAACATCAACCTATAGGACTGATTCTTTTCTTAGTCCGAAGATAGCATTTGCTAGAGAAGTGAGAGGATAAGAATTCAGCCTGCAAATAAAGAGGGGCGCTAACAAGTAGATGGCTTTTAAGCTCAATGATTTTAATTAGGAGGATGAAGATGCCCCTATATATTTACTCTTAGGCAATTTAAATTATTTACTGATATGCCTTAAATTAAAATAGTGTGGCTACATTTTTACTCCACCTTAGCTTCTTTGAAGCATTCGATTTCTACTGTCTGAAAATTTTAAAAGATCTTATGTTCCTGAGCTTTCAAAACCAGTATTGGTGGGTTTTATTTTGTTTGTTTTTCATTATTCATATCCTAAGCTTTGAAAATTATTCTGAGTCATATCCTTTTTGTTTCCCTCATGGGCTTTTTGTGATTGGGCAGAACTTGCATCTGGGTATCTTTTAGGAAGTGGAGACAGCACAAAATGACTTTTCAGAAGTCCATCTGAATTCCAGCCTTCCATGTAGATGGAGAGTTGAGCCCTAGTTGAGTTCATTTGAGCTATTAGTACTCTTCCCTTTGACTTTTGCATACAAACTGTGAGCCGGGTGTCTGTCTTTCACACACCCCAAGAAGATGAGATGACCTTAAAGAATGGAGACCTAGTTTTGGCATCCTTTCCTGATTTTATAGATGAGGTGGTGGTGGAAGGTTTGAGGGAGATAGGGTAAGGGAGCCAAATGAATCAATTCCCAGGTATCCCATTTCTCCTGCTCCTGCCAAGGTGGGAGAAAGGCACCAGGCTTTTTTTATATAAATACACAAACATATACATATATATATGTATATGCATATGTATATATGTACATATATATAAAGCATGCAACTGTCAATAATATTAGTCTACTTAATAGTTCTGTTTTACTTCACCTAAATCTATAGATTAAAAGGTAAAATTCTCTACACATGTACTAAAAAAATGGGCACAATTTTGGTTTGCCCCATGCACCCTCTGTTTCTTGACCTGTAGAGTAATCCAAAGATGTGCCACATATAAGAGGGTCATGCCCATCTTTACAAAGATCTGTACCACAAAGCTGTCCTAACTACAGCCAGACCTGCTTTCAGGTGTGTTATGGTCACTTCATTTGGTTTCTTGGGCTGTATACAACTAAGCTATTATCTGAAGCTACCAGAAACAAGATTTAGCTGCATTCACCTTTTATAAAAGAGTATGTCTATCTCTCTATGAGCTCTACATTTTTCCTACTTTGTTTATTGAAGAATATATTCAATTTTTTTTAACCTTTTGACATCTATCCTCACACTTTCAATTTACAGGATCATAGATTCAGAAGGAAAGGATTTTATAGATCATTTAGCTCGACCCTCACATTTTATGGCTGGGGAAATTTTCTCCATGAGAGTGCCAGAAGTCACAATACCCTCAATCAGAGGACCTGTGAATTTAATAACCCACGCATACAGTGCCTGTTGTTTATGGGCAGAGTTTTAATGCCAGTGTGCCCTATTTCCTTTCTCAATATGGGGCACATCTGTAACTTTCAGGCAGTCAGCATTGTAATGACTTGTCTTGCTTTATTTAAGATGGAACCAGGCAATCTGATTGCTACTGGTGTGTGTATGTGTGTATGTGTATATATATACACACATATATGTCTATACACATATATAAATACCAATATATACCATATATTATATTTGTTGTTCACTTGTTTCAATTGTGTCTGACTCTTTGTGACCCCATTTGGAATTTTCTTAGCAAGGATACTAGAGTGGTTTGCCATTTCCTTCTCCAGCTCATTTTACAAGTGAGGAAACTGAGGCAAACAAGATTAAGTGATTTGCCAGAGTCACACAGCTAAGAAGTATCTGAGGCCAGATTTGAACTCAGGGCTTCTTCACTCCAAGCCTGGCATTCTATCCACTATGCCACCTAATTATATACACACCTCTATATTAGATATTCCAATATATTCCAATTATACCATATATATTGGTGTGTTTATATATAATATACATATGTAGGATATGTAGATGTATATATTATACCTATATATTATATGTATATATACATACCATGTAAATAAGCACACATACATGTATAGGTGCATGTAAGTGCACATGTGTATGAATTGTATATTAATGTGTATGTATGTATCTGTGTATATCTATATCAATCTATCTATCTATATCAAACCAACCATACTTCTGCCTCCACCCTTACCCTCTTTGGATAATGGTAATTTTTGAGTATGAAAATTCATTATTCTTTTGGTTAATTGCACCTTATTAATTTCTGGGACATGGAAGCACTTACAAGTGAGCACTACAGTCATAAGCAATTTTAAAAATGTGAAATAAAGTTTCTAGCAAAGTCCATACTTTAACCCTTCAGCTAGACCACTCCCTTTAACTTCTTCATTGGTCTCCCTGCCAAGTCTTTATTCTAGCTCATCTTTCATACAGTTGCCAAAGTGATTTTTCCATAAAGCGTGAGTCTTGATGATGTCACGCACCCCTTTTTAACTTAATAAACTCCAGTTGTTCTTAACCACCTCTAGGACCAACTAATAAACTCCTCTGTTTGGCTTTTAAAGCTCTTTACACCCTGGCCCCTTTCTTATTTTTCCAGTCTTCTTAAACATTACTCCTTTACACTTTATAGTCCAATCATACCACTCCAGTCTATTTGCTTTTTCTCACACCTTATACCCCAATTCTCATCTCCATGCCTTTGCATGACCATTCATCATGCCTGGAATTCTCTCTTACCTCCCTGAATCCCAGGCTTCTTTCAAGACTCAAGTCAATCTCTACCTTATGCAAGGAGCTTTTTCTTCCCTCTAAATTTGCTTTGTATCTGTTCTGTATGTATCCGGTGTGTGGGTGTGTATGTGTGTGTGTGTGTGTGAATATTATCTAATTAGAATCTAAGTACCTCAAAAGGACTTTTCTTATTTGGGGGGGGGGATCCCAGGAGTTTGGCATGTCCCAAGAATGTCCCATCACTAATGGGATGAAGTTGCATTTTTATCTTTTCTCATTAACCCCCTTATCCCTCTCATCTATTGCCAACTTAAACACTGGGATACACTTTTCCCAGGTACACAACACAACTGGTAAAAATGCATTTTTATTTGAAAAGTGCAGAAACAATCACAGGATACATTCCTTGACCATATTATTCAAACCCAGACACCAATGATTCATTGGACAATTTTTTTTAAGCCATAGGAACTTTGGTACAACAAAATGATAACATGACAGTGTCAGGCACCACAGTCTACTGAGGGGCATATAGAGAGAAAATACAATGTTAAAAGGTTTAAATTACATTCATAGTGCTAATATAAGACATCTATAGACCTGTGAAGACTGATGTAAAACAAGAAAACTGCACAAGATAACTCAACATTAGGGAAGCCATTATCTAAGGGTAAATTTGGGAAACAGCAAACACTTGACTATTACGGTCAAAACAATGGTTATCTTTAAAAACATGACTAGAATAGGACAAATTAGTTTCCATAAATAATTGCAGATACAGCCAGAATCTCTTACATTGATATGTTCACAAAAAAGCCCTATTATACAGTGATGAGTTTTACCACGTTGGCATATACTTTTAAGGTAATGCAATTGGCAGCCTCAAAGGAAGTACACAAGGAAATAAAAGATGAAGGAGAGCTCATCTCTTATTTTGCTGTACTTGAAAAGAAGTATACACAGATCAAATGAGGAGGCCCAAGGTACACGAGTACTAAGGTTTCCATTAAGGTGATTTTATTTTCCTTATCCGGCCACTTTTCCCATGTTTGTGGTTGAACTCATGGCTATTGTCCTTTGCCACTTCAGAGTCTGGAAGACTTGGGTCCAAGTCCCACTTCTGACCCATACTGGCTATGTGACCCAGTTAACACTGGGTGTCTTAAAGTCCAAATGCCCTAGGCAACTAGAAATTGCAAAACAATTGATGATCTACATTGGTGGAGGGAATTTCTACCCTGGCAGTTTCCTACACCTGTGAAATCACAGGTATACATACATGATAGCAGAGATGGCCTGGATTGTTCTTAGCATGCAAAAGAGCCTTTTAAAAATAGCATAACTGAAGAGGAAGCTTAAACACATTGTTTTGCCACCCAGATAAACAGCTTTTTGCCTTAGCTAACATCAATTAATGACAACAGCCACTCTGTAAACTAAACTAAATCAATCATTAAGAATGGAAATCTCAGTTCATGTTCAATCTATTCTTGCGACATTAGAATACATGGGGGTGGTGGGTCATTGCCAATGTGTTCAGCTGAGTAAAGGAAATCAGAGACAGCTAGCGCTAGATTGACCCTTGGGGTCACCTAACCATTTTTCATTTAAGGAAACAGGCCTACAGAGAGATGATCTGCTAAAAGACCAGCAAGTTAGTGGCAGGGAAGGTCTCCAACTTGTCCAATCCCCTCTTTACTGAACTATTCTGCCTGAGAAGCAAAATTTAAAAGATCCTACCAAAGTGTTACTTCTTTGGAAATTTCTTCTAAAAATGTCATTGTTAGGGGCAGCTAGGTGGCACAGTGGATAGAGCACCGGCCCTGAAGTCAGGAGGACCTGAGTTCAAATCCAGCCTCAGACCAAACACTTGACACTTATTAGCTGTGTGACCCTGGGCAAGTCACTTAACCCTGATTGCCTAAAAAAAAAAAATCACCTAAAAATGTCATTGTTAGAGTCATCCTGTTATTCAGTCTCACAGCTCCAAAATTGAATTTTATGACCTCTTCTTCAAATAGGAAAGTGGAAAAATACCTCTAGCTTTGAACATGAACTTCACTGAAAAAGGTCTTTGGGATGCTATTCCTTAAGTCCCTCAAGAGCATTATTGAAAAGAAAAACATCATTCACACAGAATAAAGGAAATATTCTCCAAATATAGCCAACTGCAAACCCAGTAGTGAAATACCTCTTTTGTTTGTATATCCAACCCTCCCCACCTCCATCCCCACCCCCTGCATTAAATGATTTTCTGGGGGAGAAAAGTGATTGATAAATATTTTCCATATATCTCTTACAAAATAGCTCCCTGCCAATGTCTTTTATTCTACATAGAATCAGTCCTTTAAACATAACTCTTTTTATCCCCTAAACACACGTAACTTTAACAAAATGTTTCTTTACTTACCTCTGGCTACACAAATATAATCCCAAATTTGGTTGTCTTTTGGTATCCAAAAAGAATCCTTAGTCAGTAAGATTAATAAAAGGCTGCTCAGCTAACGTCTCTCTTCAGGCTGTCATACTAGATCATTGTTTTCATGGCTTCATTAAACATCTGGGCACCTTTTAGCTCAGCAAACAATGCTCTCCACTCAGTGCTCAGTGTTCAAACCATGCCTAAGCATTCTTCTGTTCTCCCTGCCTCAAATATGCTCAAATCACCTTTTAAAAAATCCAAGAAAGAAATAAAATTCTTGATGTATTCCAAAATGATCTCTTTAGATATTATAGATTTCCTTGGAAATGGAAAAGCTTTACTAAGACATGCAATCTAGATTTTTAAAAATATTTGACTCTATTAATAGTCTAAAGGGCACTGGTAGTTAAAAGTGAAAAATCATTATCTCGATGGATAAATCCAATACTCAAATCTTCCTGGGTCAGGGAGACAAAGTTTCTCCCTAGACCGTGTTTGTATCTTGTGTTTTATACCACATCTCTCTCTCCAAAATGCTTTGTGGATATGATATGTCTTAGATCTCATACCTTCTATGTGAGATTCATAAGGATCAAGAGGGAGTCCTGCCTACTTAAGTAACCAGAGACAAAGAGAAGTTAGCTGTCCTTCATGATCACACAGCATGCTGGGGAGCAGAGCCCATGCCCCTTGATCACTGGTTAAATGAAGCACTCATTACATAATTTTATCCCATGAATTTCCTGGGGTTTCTTTGTGGAACTTAACTTTTTTTTAAAAATGACAACGTGTTTCAAGGTCTGACCAGGTAAATTGGTCAAGGGAATTTTAAGTGCAGAGACACTTTTGGCTAAGTTTTCAAATCAACTTTATTCAGAATTTAAAAATACTCCTTGATTCACAGAAAAATATCAAGTCGTTCCCCATAGCTGGCTTTTCTTCCTCCTTGCAAAGATCAAAAATAAGAATTTTCTCTATGGAGTGGTTATCCCAAACCTCACCTAAAGCATTCCAAATGGATACTTTGGCAATACAAGACAATGTTCTTAGTTGGATGACAAAATCATAGCCACTAAAACACAGAAATTCAACTAACACAGCCCTTCTGGTCAGGTTGTGATGAATTTATTCAGAGTTAATGTCCTCACTCAAACACTTTTGAAAACACTGATCTTTATTTTTGTTTGTTTGTTTGTTTTGGCAGTAGGAGATAGCCAACACCTTAGCATGGCATGAAAGCAGGCTAATTAGATTGCTGACTGTCTGCAAAGTCCTCTGAATAATTTTATTTGGATACTGACTATCCAGAGCCCTGCATGGTAAGGAAAGCATTCTGGAGTTCTGGCTGGTAATCCACAAAGGTTTACCATCCCCAAACTGGAAAAAAGAGAATTTGTAATCCAACTCTGCTCAACCTATTTTCACCAAAGGGCTTGCCATTTGAAGGATAAACCTGAACTTTAATTATGGTAAATACATTTGACTAATGGGAACATTAGCAAAGAAATGAAGATTGGCAATTTCAGTGAGCTGGATTTATGACAGGTGGACTTCAGTTGGAGTTATTGTCAAGAGTTCTGTAGCCCTGTAAGAAACTCCAAGAGAGGCTGCCAATCTATACAATATTACCACAAATATACCATGTGGCTAAAGCCAATTTTGGTCACAGAGATATCTGAGGCACCAGGTAAGAGCAATGTAAACATCAAACCAGTGCAGATTCCCAACAGAGATGATTTCTACACTGGAAAAAGAGCTTTACATACATTTTGGACAATTCCAACAATATAATATAATCTAACCAGAGGCATTGAGGGAAAAAAAAACAACCAAACAAAAAAAAACATTGCCTTGGTGACTAAGAAACACTGGCTGGCTAGAATTTTAAAGGGGAAGGAATTTCATGTTGGTTTATTTTCCCCCAAACACAGGGTTTATTTTTTCTTAAAGCAGAGCTGTCTAAATTCTTCAAAATAGTGTCTCTCTAGGAAAAAAAAGTCTATCATCTACTGGTGCCAAAATAATGTGAAGAAGGAGCTCTGGACTTTATCTTGGAGGGACAGAACTGGCAATCAGAAGTGTACCCAGACTCTGCATGTGCGTGCATGTGTGTGTGTGTGTGTGTGTGTGTGTGTGTGTGCCAAAGAGGATGTTACAAACAGAAGGTGAAACTATAGTTTAAATTACTTAATTAAATTAAGTAAACTATGACGGTAATTAAATTACCGTCACAGTTTGGCCCTTTCCAAAGACTGTCCACACTACAGCCATCTACCCATGTCCCTCCCACCTCAAGTCTGGGTCCAATAGCTTTGTTGGTATGTTGATCCTTTACTTCATTCCCAAATTATCAGAGAATAGTTCTTTGGCATGAAGAGCCGCAAAACTTAAGAGGTCATATAGGGACTATGAATAAAAATAGACATAAAGTCATCTAATTGAACACACAATCTTTTTGGACCCTATAAAAGCTGACAATTATCTATCAGAGTAATGCAGGGGCAAAAAGTGGAAAAACTGGAGATTTCAGGCATAAGAGATAGAAGGAAATGGGAATGGCCAGAGAAGACACTGTTCGTGGGATGGGGAAAACTATGTTTTTATCTGAACAAATGAAGAAGATAATCATTAACATTTCTCCCACTTCTATGGTCGTAGATATCAGTTAATGGTTTTCAAAAAGTATCTACTCTGAAGGAAAGGGGAAAAAAAGTTAAGGATCTTTATCTCTATTAAATAAAGTAAAATATTCATCAGGCACCTAATTCATAGTTAAGAGTGACTAGAACATTGTGTAAAGAATGAGGTTCCATGGGAAAGTTTTTATATGTTTATTTATCAAGACCTTATAATATCATTGCTGTGGATCAAATATGATAATAGCTTAGCCATAATGATAAACCAGTCCCTGTGAAATACACTGTTGGGATGAACTTACCTAAATAAATTTCATTCTCTCCTCCCCAAATGTGTCTCCATACTTTGCATTTTCCTCGAAATAGGTAAAAATAAAAATATGTATTGAACCATATCATGATTTGATCTTCATAGTCTTCCTGAAGATCTGCAAATTCAGAAGGAACCCAAGCAAAGATCCTTTGTTTTCAGTAGTTCTAGATCAATTGAGTTGGAATGGCATTTTTGACAAAAAGAACCGGGTGGCAGAAAAGTGTGGTTCAGGATGTCTGTGACTTTCCTAATCCTCTACAATTAATTATCACTTTTTACTTTTAAAGAAAACAAAATATTTCACTGAGGTTCATTCTACAAAGAAGAGATGAAAAGCCCAATAGTCTCATAGATGACTTCTTTGAGAATGAAACTTAATTATAACATTCCAAGAAGGAGAAACTCCATGTGTCTGAGTGACATTTAGTGGAAAAAGTAAAATGTGTTGCTGAGTGAACACTATACTGCCTCACGACCTTTCACAGGAAATGGAAGCCCCTGGAATTCTCAATGTCACCCCCAATGGTAACATCAGCTTCAACTTGGACATGCATGAAGTCTGGTTAAATTGCTCTCCCAGAAAACTACACCTTATACGTCTCGTTTCTGTACTAGCTAATGTCAACCTTCCATGCTCTTTTTTGGGTTGGTTGTTTTGCCTATATGTCATCTTATCTAATCTTGTTATCTTCTACTTGCCATTTACTAGGAACACAGAAATGACATTATCACACAATTTTCTGAATTTAATCAAAAGCTAGATATTTATCCTCCCATTCACCTTATCAGTAATTTAATAGGGCAAGCTACATACTGTGTGCCTAAAATAAGGTCATTTTTAATGAACTCCAGAGAATTTGTCACTCGCAGATTTTCTTCAGCTAATACATTATTACCAATGCAAACACAAAAGTATGAATCATTAGTCTCCATATGAGTGAAAATAATCTAAGAAAAGCCCTTTTTCATATTCTTTCTCAGTAATCAATTTATCATTCCCCTCTCTTCCCCACTCATATGCAACAAGTGATTTCCTTTCTTTCTGATTTTAGGCTCCCTCCCACTTTTCATTTACTTATTGGAGGATTTCAATGCTTCTGTAAAATTAAAAAAAAACACAACAAAACAACAACTGAAAGAATCGACTGAATGTCCCTAATGGAGAGATTGTGTTGGGAAAGCTCAGACTCAGACCTGTCAGGCCTTATAGCTCATAGTCCAGTCCACTGAATACTGATGATCACGGTGGTGTTTAAAAATTCATTCCCTGGAAGAAAATAAAATAAAATGTATCTGTGCAAGGCTCACTCATCAATTATGTGGCTTGTCAGCCATTTTCTGATCAACTATTTGGGTGAGGTTCTTGATTATCAGTTTAAAAAGGTGAAGTCTAGCAAGAACATTTTTTTTCAGCTGGTTTCTCCCCATCAAGCTTCCCTGAATTTCCTCCATTGGCCGCATCGGGGACTTGTGACTTCTCCACGCACTGCTCCATGCGCTTCATTATTAAGTCCAGAAGTGTGTCCACGGGTTTCTCGATGTTCTGCCCTGTTGCTGCACTTGTTTCAAAATAGGGAATGCTGGCAGTGACAATAACAGACAACAAATACTCGTGAGAGGAGGGGGAAAATGTCATTATAAGCTGCCAAACAGGTACTACAAAGCCATATAACTTTTAAAAAAGACTCAGAAAAAGTTAAAAAATACTGATAGATCTCCTTGCCTGGTGGGTTGGGAAATACCACCTTGGTTTCCCACAGGAAGAGACAAGGACCACAACAATTGTACAGTTGCTACCACCTTTCTTTTTTTAAACAAGTCAAATGATGTTAAAACTGTAGGTGAGAGCTAATAACTAACTTTCATATAGCACATAAAGGTTTGCAAAGTGCTTTTACATATTTTATCTCATTTGGTCCTCAGAATTAGCCCTTTGAGGTAGGCACTATTAATACTCCTATTTTACAATTGAAGAAGTTGAGGCTAACATGTTAAGTGGTTTGCCGTAGGTCATATTGCTACTGTTTGTGGCAAGATTTGAACTCGGGTCCTCCCAACTCTAAGTCTAACACTTTATCTACCACGCCACCCAGCTGCCTCAAAGATCATTCAGTCCAGCCCTATCATTTTACAGATGAGGAAACTGAGAGCAGGAGGGGTATTAACTTGTCCAAGTGGTGGAGACAAGATACAAATTGAAGCCTAATAATCCCCAATCCAGAGCTTATTGAATTTTATCTGTTCTAAGAAGCATTCAGACCGGGTAAGTATGAGGATATTCATATTCATCGAGTTTTCTTCCTATAGCCTTTAATTGCCAGCCACACCAAATCCATCCATCAAACAAAACCCCAATGGCACAAAAAGGTATCTTTGATATTGGAGAATAAGCTGATTCAGGGCAGGGCTGGGCCTGACTTTTGTTTGTATCTGTTCCCTGGAGCTCCTCCAGAAGTCTTACAATCATGGAGGGTCCCTTTTCATACACACCACTGCTGAGTATTGATTCATGTGTCATGAATCTCATGGAAGAGCCCTAGTATAGGTTCTTATGCCACAGCCAGCAGAGTGGGATGAATTTTAGCAATAACTAACTTACCCATATTTGTCTGCAAGATCTCGGGCTTGCCGTTCATTGACTTCCCTCTGGTCTGAAAGATCTGCTTTGTTGCCAATTAATACTATATCTGGATTTTCACAATAAGCATTAGCTTGCAGTTGGCCTTGGAAAGAAAGAAGAGCAAATCAACATCAGTCACATGTGACTGCTCATTCTCCCTGTGCTTAATCAAAATAATAACCCCCAACATACATAAATGTGTGAGGAAGTACACACACACACACATGCACACACACACACATAAACATGTACACTCACACATACGAGCACACACACATAGTCTGTCCTATTTCCGTTTGGAGCTGGGTATAGTATGGCTTTCATACTTCCCATAAAAGCATAGAGGGAAACAAACTTAGAGATCAGATTGTAAGCTCCTTAAGGGTAGGACTATCTTTTGCCTCTTTTTGTATCCCCAGTGCTGCACAGTGGCTGGCACATAATAGGCACTTAATAAATGTTTATTGATTGATTGGTCAATTCACGTCAGAGTTGAAGCAAGAGGACTAAAATTTTTCATTATCTCTACACATTTGAAAAGTTTCATCTCTCCCAGAGGCCATGGTGATGGAGATAAGAAGCAGATTTCCTTAGGACCACTAAAAAAGTTTCAGAGCCTACTTTGTAACCAAAGAGTGAGTTTTAACAAGGAGAAAAATATTTCTTTCTTCTCCTCAGGAGTCATTAATTAAAAATGATTTCTGATGGTATTTCCCTGGAATTTTTTGACTACTTTCCTATGGTAAATTTAAGGTATATAAAGTATTATTTATCCAAACCGAAAAAGTAGTCTGAGTTATGATAATTCAGAGAAAGAACTGATAAATATAAGTATGTTTAGAATGGTTTTACACATATACATATTTGTGTCTAATGGTAACCTTCTTTGGGACAGGGTGAAGGGGAAAAAAAGAAAGAAAAGTTATATGATAACTTTATTATATATTTAAAAGGAATAGCAAGTAGTACATAATAGATTTCATGTTTCACGTACAATCATCTTTTTTTCTATTTTATATGTTATGGAAATGCTGGTTTTACTTCTTAAGTTCAGAATAACATAAATAAAATTTAAGAAAAAAACAACAAAGGATTATCAAAGTGGGTATTGTGGAGGAATGGGAAAAAAACCCCACCAGATTTTGAGTTAGATGATAAGTTCAAATACTATCTCTGCCATTGAGCAAGTCATTTCACTTCCTGGGTCTGTATCCTCAACTGAAAAATGAGTAAGTTGGACCTCTGAGGTTACTTCCAGCTCCAAAACTATGATTCTATTCTAAAGCCAGAGGAAAAATAAGTAGATAAGCTACAATACATTAACCTTAACTTTAGACTAATTTGCTTGGCCCAAGGGCACAAAACTGAAAGCAATGGATAAAAGTATCAGTGGTATATTACAGCTCAATATTAGAATATTAGGAATATTAGGAAATTTATTAGGAATTAGGAAAATGTCCTAACAATTTGAACTTTCAGAAAGTGGAATGAGCTGCTTTGTAAAGGTATTGAGTTGCCCATCCCTAGAAGTCTTCAAGTGGAAGCTGGGTGACCACTTCACAGGGATGATGTTGAACAGGAAATTCCTGTTCCGATACAGTTTGAACTAGATGGCCTCTAGATTAAAAGCTCATAGATTTAGAGCTGAGAAGAACCTTTCAGGCCATTACATCTAACCTCATCATTTTACAGATGAGTAACTTGTAAAAGGCTGCTAAGTGGCTTAGTGGATAGAGTGCTGGGCCTAGAGTCAGGAGGACCTAAATTCAAATCCAGACTCAGACACTTACTAGCTGTGTGATTCGGGTCAAGTCACTTAACTTCTATTTGCCTTTACCCACTTTAAGAGGAAATGGCTAACTACTTCAATATCTTTGTCAAGAAAAACCTTATAGATGGTATTGGTGTGATATGTTCCACAGAGTCAAAATAGTTGGATACAACTGAACAAAAACAAATCTGAGGCCCTGAGAATTTAAGTGACTTGCCTAAGGTCACACAATATTAAATGATAAAGGCAGAATCTGAACTCAGATCTTTTGTCTTCAGATGCCTCTTGTGTCCGTTTTTCCCATTTTTCCACTGTATCACGTGGCTACTCAATGTTACTTTCAGTTTAGAGATGGTATAATATGAAATGGGATTACCAAAACATTGTACCTAATGATCTTAGAAAAATGCACATTCTCCCTAGAGGTCTGAATATGGGAGACATTCATCTATGCTCAAAGAGGATGGACTACCATCTTAACTCCTAATCCTAGAAGTCAAGACAATTAACTGCCTTCAAATGATAGAAGAAGGAGAATAATAAAAGAAAATTGGTGCAAATCATATATCTGAAAGAAAAAGTCTGACTTTTCTGCTTTTGGCCTTTGGTTGCATTCATATTAATGAGCACATATAGAATCCAGAATTCCAACTTTCTTCCATCATGTAGAAAATATGCTTTTTTATAGAAAGGCTTACAGAAAGGGATGCAAAGTAAAGTGAGCAGAGTCAGGCAAACAATATATATAATAACTGCAATAATGTAAATAGAATAATAATTGTAAAACAATTAAAACTGAATGTTGTGAAATATAAAAACCAAGGTTGGCCCCAAAATAGAGATTTGAGAAGACATCTCCTCCAGTTCATTTGCAGATGTCAGTATCCATGGGTGTAGGACATTGTATGTAATGTCAGATTTTTCAATGTGGGATCAATTTTGCTGAATTTTTTTCTCTTTTTCCTCTCTTTTTAAAAATTCTTTGTTATAAAGAATGGTTCTCTAGGAGAGGAAATGGGGAAATTTAGGTAATGTAAAAACAAAATATATTAGTAAAATTTATTTTAAAAAGAAAATTTTTATAGGAAAATGGCGCAATGATGACAATAATGTTTAACCACTGAAGTATGCAAGCTTTTGCATGGAGGCTCTGGCCTTGTGAACTAAAAACTTCTCTACTGATAATCTCAAATGCATTTGAAATATTTTTATCCCAGTCTTCAGAAAGAAAAATTGTCCAAATGTTGTTCTCATGAAACATTCTGTGTAACCCATTCCTCAAGTCATTCCTTTGCCATTATCCTAAATTCTTAATGCATTCAAGCAATCATGAAGCCTGGGGAGTAATTTTTTCATACATGATTCTTTCACATTTAGTCACCTGTTCAATAGAATAGGCTTAGC
Organism: Vombatus ursinus; assembly: GCF_900497805.2. Taxonomy (NCBI): domain Eukaryota; kingdom Metazoa; phylum Chordata; class Mammalia; order Diprotodontia; family Vombatidae; genus Vombatus; species Vombatus ursinus. Next base: position 74,073,564 of record NW_020954569.1, on the reverse strand, counting down.
TCTCCATTTGCTTGCTTACACACACACACACACACACACACACACACACACACACACACACACCCAGTAATGATTCTTCTCATAAAGTGAGAGGTATCTCTTGAGCTCTGCCGCAAGCCCATTTAACCAAGGAGTACATGTAAATTTCAGGTGTAAGTGTTCCCACTCAGTATATACCCAGCTTCTTTCTCCCATGCCTTCTCCGTGCCAGCTCAATTAGTTTAAAGAGGCACTCGAGGGCACACTAAAGAAATGGAATTAATGGCTTTTCAAATGAGATAACTAGTCTCATAAGTACATTTGATGGCAATGCCAGAAATGTTTCTCTCTGAGAGGTCAAAAGAACAAAGCCAATTTCACTGCCAGACAATACAGCACCACTACAAAGACAAGCATCTTGCATGACCAGGGATGGTGATGTAAAACAGACTAAACTGTTAACTAACCACATCCAACTTTACTTATCACTACCTGGTTCAATCAAATCAAACCAATAAGTGTTTACTAAGCACCTACTATGTGCCTAACACCTTGCTAGATGCTAGGCATACAAAGACAAAGGTGAAACATTCCCTGCCCTCAAGTAGCTTACATTCTATTGGGGAAACAACATACACACATATAAATAAATAGAAAATACATACAAAGTAAATACAAATTAATAGGGGACAGGGGAAGGACAAGCAGCTGGAGTGATGAGGAAAGACTTCATGTAAAGAATAAAAAGTGGTGCTTGAGCTGAATTTTTCAGGAATCCAGGGATTCTGGGAGGCAGAGGTAAGGAGGGACTAAGCATGGGGATAGGAATAGGCAGAGAAGGTGGAATATTATGTGGGAAGAACAGGAAGACAGTCTGGATTAAGAGAAATGTGCATGGGGAGATTCTTACGTCATAAGTCTGGAAAGGAAGGCTGGACCCAGATGGCAAAGAGCTTAAAATGACACAACAGAGTATGAAGGTGGTTATAGAAAGCACTGGAAACCACTGGAATTTTTTAAGCAGAAGAGTGACACGGTCAGCCGTGTGCTTTAGGAATATCACCATGGTAACTATCTAGAGGTCAGATTGGGAGAGGCAGGAAGCTGGATACAAGAGGCTAATAAGGAAGCTATTGCAATACCTCAGCTGAGAGGTAATCAGACTTGAACTAGAGTGGTTGTGGTCTGAGGGGAGAAAAGGGTATGGAGATGAGAGAGGCTTATGGGCAGAAATAGCCAGACTTGGCAACAGATTGGATACGTGGGGTAGAGAGAATGAGAAATCAAAGATGACGCCAAAAGTGTGGGGACCCTGGAAGGATGGTGAAACCCTTGACAGAAATAGAGACGTTCAGAAAGGGGAGGTGAACTTTGAGGGAAAGCTAATGGGTTATGTTTTGGATATGTTGACTCGAGAGGTCTATATCTAGTTGAACAATGTCTGATAAGCAGCTGATGGCTAGCAGTAGATATATAGATCTGTGGATCATCTGTATAGAGATAATGATTAAGTCCATTGGAGCTGACAAGATTACTGAGAGAGTAGAGATGAAAGAACCCAGGACAAAGCCTCATGGTTATGAGGTAGGCCATGGATAATGACCCAATGAAATGGACAGGAGTGACCAGACAGATAGGATTAACATGAGAGAGTGGTGTCAAAAATTCTCAGAGAAGAAGGAAGATCCAAGAAGAGGGAATAGTAAAAAAAAAAAAAAAAAAGGATGAAGGCTGAGAAAAGTCACTGGGTTTGGCAATCAAAACTCCATCTTGAAAACATATCTGCATTCTAGAAGCAATGTAGCAAAATCCAGGCAAACCATTAAAATATGCAAAAACATAAGTTAGGTTCTAGAGCGGTGCAGGCAAGCTACTTGGTCTGACTTACTCATCCAATTTCTGACATTTAAGAAGCTCTGTTGACTGGTGAGGTCAAACATTAATAAGAAGCCCATAGCATCTCTGAAAAATGCTGTGGTGAGACTTCGAAATCTGCCAAGAAAACACAGTGAAAGAATATTAATAACAGTAATAGAGTCACTGAAGCAACAGTAACAATAGCTCGCCCTTAAGTAGTCTTTAACAATTTATATAAAGCACCTTACTGCCCAACAACCCTTCAAGAGAGGCCAGGTAGGTGTTCATTTTACCAATAAGTTCAGATTGGCATGAGCTCTTCTGACGAATGTTTCTACTTTGCCACAGGGTTGCTCCTATGCCTTCTCTCACTTTTGAAATTACTGTCCATTACTTACCACTGCAGAGAATTCCACAGGACTACAGATGGGACACAAGAAGAGATTACCCAAGGGTTTGCAATTGTTTCAAGTGTGGAGGAAATTGTCATCAAGATGGAAAACCTTGAAGTTTTTTATAAGAAGGAGTTTAAATTTGATTTTGATTACTTCCTTTGCTCTGGGTTACCTCCACACTAACTATACCCATCTCTTGTGTGCTTGGTGACGTGTTGTTCTGAAATCTTACCATTCACTAGGTGTCTCTTGAACCTTTGTCTTGTAGGAGGTGGGAAAGTCTAGTGGGGAAAGCTTCAAATCAGGAGACTTGGGTTTGGATTCTAACTTTAACGCTTTTATGGCTATGAAACTATAAGCAAGTCACTCAAACCCTCAGCCTCAATTTCCTCATCTGTAACATGGGGATAATAAAACTTGCACTAATTGGTTGCTTTATAGAGTTGTGAAGAATGCTTGTCGCAAATCTTAAAGTGTTATAGAAATGGGAGTAGTTACTAGTTACAATGATTCTTGTTATGTTTCTAACTAAATTGTAAGGAACAAGAAGGTAGAAACATATTAAATACACACATATACACCCATATATGTTCCACAGTAGTAGCAGAGTAACACAAAGTAGGCATATGATAAAAATCTTTGTTGAATGATTGACAGAACGAAGGAATGAATGAATGAGAATTTGACCATGAGCTCCAAGTAAGGCAAAGAGTGTTGGAACAAGGAAGGGAAATTATTTGTCAAAATAGAAGAAAAGAGAGGCAAAGGGCATAAAGACAAAGGTGGCAGATACAAAGTCTTACACAACAAATTATTGCATCAAGTTAAAAATTACATTTTTAACATGAGGGCACGAAAATGGAGAAATATTCGAATGATTTTTATTTGCAAATGAAGATTTCCATTGTCATAGATTAAAAAAGAAAAATTCTCTGGCAGACATAACAGAGGGAAAGGCTTTTTTCCCCCACCATCCTGGTGCAAAATCATCTAAATTTGACTTATGCACTAGAATATCTTGGATCTCAGAACTGTCCAGCAAATATTATTCTAAGTGTTTTTCACTGACCACTGCTTTGGTAGTTAAGGCATAGTGCCTGGCACATAGTAGATACCTAATAAATGTTTATTGACTGGCAAAATAACTGATTTAATTACCCTACTGGCTTGAATTAGTTGGAAGGCTGGGGGTGGTGGTGAATCTGGTATGATTACCCTCCATGGAGATAAAGAAAGCATATCCCAGAGATTCACCATCACTCAACTTGCATCACCAAGTAAGATTAGGCCTTGTTTTCCTTAGATTTACTTGAAAGGTATGACTTTTCCTGTAAGGGCAATGTGTTTTTCTTTTTCTTTCTTTTTCTTTTTTTTTTTTTGTGTGTGAGGCAATTAGGCTTAAAGTGATTTGCCCAGAGTCACGCAGCCAGTAAGTGTTATGTGTCTGAAGCCTGATTTGAACTCAGGTCCTCCTGACTCCAGAGCCGGTGCTCTATCCATTGTGCCACCTAGCTGCCCTTGCAACATATTTTTCAATGACATAATAACATAGAAATTATCGTGGTGTATACCATAGGTATAGCAGTTGGATTATGTGACACTATAGGCCTTGCTTAGCTAGCCTACAAACATACCACATATAAAACTGGCAGAAGAATTCTCAACAGAAGAATGACTTATGATAATTAAGACTGCCCTGTTTTCACCCTGCCTTGCCTCCTAAAGCAGCAATTATTAAGATACAAGATGGACCATCTCTTCCACTTGGCTGGGCCAAAATAGAAAACACCATTACATTGTGGGGATAGCATTTTCCTATTTTTCATAATATCCAAAAAATATGTGGTCTGTGATAACAAAACTGACATATGAAGATTGTTAGAGTAATAACTTCAAAGGGAACATAACTATGATGAAAGCTATAAAGAGCTCACAGTTTAAGAAAAAAAAAAATCCCAGCACCTTTCCTGACATTTACAGGCCTAACTATGAGTATTTTGGATCCATTTTAAAAACTGAATCATTTATAACATCAAAACTCTGAGGATAGGGCAGAGAGGGAAGGAGAAAAATATGTGTCTATAAGATCTGGGAAACTAAGGAACATGAAAAAATAAAAAGAATCGATCTTTATCCTTACACTTCACTGAATGGTTTTATGGCAATAATTAAGAATATGCTACTACCTTGCTGACTGAGCTTTTACATCATGTTAGAATATAGATTCAGAATTGAAACAGGCCTTAGAGTTGAACTAGTCCAATTCCCTTATTTTTACAGAGAAGGAAAATAAGGCCCAAGAGAGGTCTATGTGATTTGCTCAAGGCTGAAGATTGAGTGAGCCAACATCAGAATCCATACCTTGTAAGACTCAGACTGGCCATATTCCACACAAGTATTAGCAACACAAAATACACATTTATATAGTGTACTGGATAACAATCAGCCTCCCCTCCCACATCAAAATCAATGAATAAGTAAGTATCTGAAAGCTGGCTTTGTTCAGGCACTTTGTCATGGGGGATACAAAGATGAACAATTTCAAATGAACATGTCCAAGGAGGCACTCAATATCTTCTCCACAAGAAGTCTCTTTTTTGCTAACTTTCCCATTTCTGCCAAAGGCACTACCACCCCATCCTTGCAGGCTACACAGGCTCACAACCTCAAAGTTATTTGTTGACTCTCCTGTCTCCCTCACTTCCCATATCCAATCACTTGCCAAGTCCTATTGATTCTGCCTCCACGTCTCTTGTCTCCAGCCCCTCCTCCCTATGTACACCCTACTCTCCCAGTTCATACCTCCATCACTTTCTGTCTGAACCATTGCAATAGCCTCCTGATTGATTAATTTATTTTTCTGCTTCTAGCCTTTTCTTCTCCAAATTATCCTTCACACAGCTAAAGGGGTATTGGTATGTCTACAGTACAGGGCTGGCCATGTCACGTCCGTCCCGCTATGGGAGTTTCAGTGGCTTTCTATCGTCTTTAGGATAAAACACAAACTCTTTTGTTGGATATTTAAAGCCCATCATAATCTAGTTTTACTCTATTATCATGGGGGTCTGGTATACGTGGGGCATCTAGATGGCACAGTGGATTAAGTACTAGGCCTAGAGTCAGGAAGACTAATTCTTTGTGAGTTCAAATCTGGCCTCAGACACTAGCTGTATGATCCCGAGCAAGTCGCTTAACCTTGTTTTCTCAGTCTCCCCATCTGTAAAATGAGCTGGAGAAGGAAACGACAAACCACTCCAGTATCTCTGCCAAGAAAGCCCTAAATGTGGTCATGGAGAGTTGACTGACAAACAACTTAACAACAGCAAAAACTAGTATATGTGAAGACCCCAACAATTTGCTCAGTTGATGTAACATTTCCATGTGGAGGACACTAGGGATCTTGCTTCTGGGAGAATTGTGATGATATTAAAGTAGAGATGGTAGAGCATACATAGATATTCCATAGCTTGTGGCAGTCCTCTAGACACATGGTAAAGAAGAGGCTCTTTGATTGACTTCAGGGGCTTTCAAAGAGGCCTGTCAATATCAGCTACCTCCTTTTTTGCCTCATTTTCTCTTGAGGGATCTCAGTGGAACTCCCTCACTTCTGGCATCTGGTGAGAAACCATGCAGTAAAGGGATAGGACTTAGGGCCATCTTTCATTTTTTTTTTTTCTATTCTAGGTGAAGAAGTTCTCATGTCTTACTGAGTTGTGAAGGTCATTAGGAGGATACTCTGGTGTCTTGGTGTTCCATAATCTGGGTTCTACAACAAATGCAGCATTAGAGCCCCACAGAGCAAAAAGTAATCTTTGGGACTGACCTCAGCCCGGTGGTAACTGAGACAAGGACTCATCTGGCAGATATGCCACCTTTGCATATGAACTTGGTGGGAATGATGATATATAAGAACTCAATTAAGTTTAGAGCCTAACCCCTAGAAACTGAGAGAATATAGTGAAGAGGATGCCCCTTGAGGTAGAGGTGGGGGGAGGGGACATGTTTGTACTTTGGTCTTAGCTCTATCTTGGAAATAAATATGTCCTTGTAATAACTCATCAAAGTTAAGTGGTTAAGTGGAATAGGGATACTAGTCACAAGAGCCTAACAATGGAGGAAGAGCAGTTACTGGGGGCTTGAGTGACGGCAGTAGAGAAGGAGGATACTCTAGTTGTTTGGGGTACCTAGAACACTGAGGGGAGATGTCATAGGCTGACTCTGGCAGAGAGGGCCTAAAGCATCCATTCACTTAGATGAGTTCACAGTACTCCATTCACAGGCTCTACATTGCACCTAAGCTGGCACACTTGCCGTTTCCCCTTCATGACATTCCATCCCCTGTTCCTGTTTTTTCACAGTCTATCTTCCACACTTAAAATGATCTTCCTCATCACCTCTGCCTCTTGGATTCTTTTGCTTCCTTTAAGGTCCAACTCAAATTCAACCTTCCTCACAAGGCCATTCTTGATCTACTCAGCTGCTAATTTGCTTCTCCACAAAATTTTAAAAAAATATTTACTTATTTTGTACTTATTTTCTTCTTGTCCAATAGAAAGCAAGTTCTTTACAGATAAGGAACTATTTTGTCCTTGTCTCTATATTGTCAGCACTTAGACCAATGCCTGGCAGATTATAGGGGCTTAATGAATGCTTGTTGAATTGAATTAAATTAAATAATAGCAACCTTGCCCTCAAGGATTTAGCTAGGGAGGCCAGAGAAAGGAACAGGTACAATTAAATTAAATAACCATAATGTATTTAATTCGGTAAAAGGACAACAGATGAGATGCCTTCAAGATAGAGCTAACAGAAGGGTCCTTGTCAAATCACTCAAATTGCCAAAATAGTTAAGTTCTTGGTCAAGGTATTTAGGGGCCTTAGGCAAGGGCTTCTTCCCAGGGAAAGTTGGAATGTCATTTTGCTTCTGAAAAGAACAAGGGTTCTCTTGTTCTGTGAAGCTTGAAGACTTCATGGTAATGAATGGGTGTCTTTGCTTCCCTCCATCATTCAGTTGAAGCCAAAAAACAATTGGCTTTCATGTGGAATTACAATGAATGAGTAGAATTTGGAAAGATGGAAAGAGAGAAGGGAAGGAAGCATTCTAGGAAAAGAAGGATAAAATGGGCAAAACCATGGAGAGAGAAGTGTGCACATACTTGGGGACAGCATAGATGGGGTTAATACAGATGGAAGAAAAAGTTCCTCTAAGGGATGGTGGGGAGGATGGGAGATAAGCCTGATATAGGCTTAACAGTCTTTTTCTTAAACTGTTTTTAGGCATATTTTCATCTTTACATATGTATCTTCTATTTTTCACTTCCCCTTAATTGAGCTCACCCCTACCTACTACCAAAAACCAGAGACAACTTGAAAGAAGTTATCTTCATGGAGAAGAATGCAATGATGACGCTTCAGAATTCTGCTTGCCAAATATAGGCTCACTTATTAGTCATCTTTAATTATCTAGAGAGAGGCAGCCTGTCTGTCATGATGGATAGAGAATGAGCCTTGGAGCCAGGAAGACCTGACTTCACTATCCCCATAATCCTAGGCAGGTTATTTAACCTCTCGATGCTCCAGGTGAATCTGTAAGTGGCAGAGAAGGTCTCAGTCTGCATTGGTAGAGGAGTGTCCTCACCAGTGAGTTCTCTAAGCCTCTATCTTAATTAACTAGAAATTCTTTATTTTTATATCTTAACACACCAACATGACAACTACTTCTGGTTTTGTACCTGTGGGAACTCCCTCCCACAAGGCAGGTCACAATCCACCTATAACAAGAAGAGTTGCCTCAGTTTCAGAGATAATTACATGTCTGTGTCAGAGGTGAGATGATCCCAGATATTTTTGACTCCACTATACCCCTGATGCTTCTTTTTTTATAGATACTTATTTTGTGACTCGTGAGCAAGAGCAGTGATCTGGAAGTCAAGAGGACTTGAATTTGAATCCTGCCTCATACATTTCCTAGTTATATCTAGCTAAGTCATTAGCTCGCAAGTCATTTGACCACTCAGTCTCAGTTTCCTGATCTGTAAAATGGGGATAATAATAGCACCTAAAGAGAGCTGCTCTGAGGATCAAGAGAGATAGTAAGTGTAAAGTGCTTTGCAAACCTAAAACCACTATGTACGTTTTAACTATGATTATTGCCAGTAGTTTTACTCACCGATATTAGCAATTTTCAGAAAAGGTCTTGGGTCACTAGAAACTTAAAGCTAGAAGCTAAAAAGTGCAATGTTGCCTGCAATAAAACCAGAAGATTAATGCAGGAGCCCAGGCTGTAATATCTACAGTTGTGCGATCCTGGGTAAATCACTTAACCTTTCTGAACCCCAATTTCCTCATCTATAAATGGGAATTTACCTATAGGTTGTTTGCTGTGAGTAAAGTGCTGTTTATGTTATGAAGTACTATGTAAATGTGAGCTATCACTGCTATTATTGTTATTGTTGTTATTACCATACCTACCTTTCCTGTCCAGCTGTATCCCAAAGCTGAAGATGTACCTTAAAAGCTTTTCCTGGAGATCCATTTGGTCCTTGACCATTATATACCTAAAATATACAAATATAAAAATCATCAATTCATTATTCAGCTGAAGCAGCAATAGTAGACCACTTCATCAACGTTCTCTCACTCCCACACCTTCTTTAAGTCACTCTTGTCAAAGTTCACAGAAACCCTAAATAAATATATCTTGCTTCCCAAAAATGTAAACACAATTATCTAACAATAAGTACTTAAGAATTTGCATTAAAAAATGGACTATAAATGCTAGATTTTCAAAAATCTCTAGACTTACTACCTGAGCACAATCTGTCATTATCCTCAGAAGTAAATTCTGAGTACCTTCCTCACTTGAATGTCTTTGCTTATGGCGGCTGCTGCTGAAATTGCAAAACAATATAGTAGGTATCTTATTTCTGTGATGAATTTCCATCAGGCCTTTAACGGATTCCTTTATTAACCATGATTACCATGGTCTTAAAAGAAAATATTTCATTTTAAATTGGTATCTATTTCTTTTTAATGAAATCAAGCAAAACAGAACCTTTTCTGTTTAAATAGAACTCAGGATCAAGAGTTACTGGAAAATACTTCACATGGGAAAATAGGAGAGGAAGAAGCTGTCTTCAAAGTTTCCAGGAATTGCCAAAAATAATACAATTATAAAGTGCATCCTACATGCCTAGACAAAAGATATATTAAATACCTCTTCATAATTGAGACAATTCAAGACAGGAACAAACTCATGTTTAGACCTAGGAATCTCCAGATTGCTAAGGTCTTGACCAGGATGGAATTTTTGAAGAAAAACTGAACATTAGAATGGTACTAAGACTCATAGATCTTAGTTATTTTTTAAAATTAAATTTTTTTTCAATGAACAAAATAAATTTCCTTTCCCTCCCATGGGGGAAAAAATGAAGAAAAATAAAGCCTTTGTGACCAATGTGAATAATCAAGCAAAAAAAATTCCTGAATTGGCCTAATGATTATAGATTTTAGATCTGAGAGGTACCATTAAAGGCTAACCAAGTTTAACCATATCATTTGACAGTTGAAGAAACAGAGGCAAAGAGAGGTAGGGCAAATTCCCTAGGATAACAGAGCTAATAAGGTCTGAGGGGGCATTTGAACCACAATCTTTCTGTCCCTAACACCACCGTCCTATCTAGCACACCCGACTGTATCAGGTAAGGCAATAATAGTGCACATTATCTTTGAAGAAGTATTTTATTATTATAAACTTGAATTCAACAAGTACAAACACACAAGATTGTAGAGGAAATCTCTAATTAAAAACTTAAAATTCCAAACTATTTCCTTGTTAAATAGAAAAGTAATTATTTGGTACAAATTTTAATAATTTATTTATGCTTATGTTTCTCTGCCAAATCCATCTGGGTATTTAATAAAATTTTGTTGTCTTTTGTTTTCAGTATTGTTATAATTGGTGTGTGTTCATATTTTCCATTCTTTTGGCCTTGCTTTGTATCACTTTATATAAATCTTTCCATGTTTATGTATTTTTCATGTTTCTCATTATTATGACATGATCGCAAATATTTCATTCTAATAACATACCATAAATTATTTCACTATTTGCAATCATTAGACAAATAATATAAAGTGGCAATTAATATTTTTGTGCTAGTAGGTCCTTATCTCTATATACTAATGCTTGGGATAACATCCAAGCAATTGGTCCTCTGGGACAAAGGGAATGATGAGTAAAGAGAGACAATGTTACCTGGGTACCTTAGCTTCGCTCCTTGAGTAGAGGGCTGCCCTCTGTTCGTTGCTTTGTTTCTCTTCACAAAGCTATCTCTGATGCTTTGTTTCGAGCCCACTAGGCTCTAAATAAATGTTAAGTGACTGACAATTAGAACTGGGAAGTAGCAATTGCTATTTCACCAGACCTATGCATTTGACCAGTATCTCTCCTGACCATTTTTAGTTATCAACTTTAATTTATACTATAACTAACATTTATAAAGGGAGATTCTCTTTTAAAAACAAAATGAAACAAAATGTGTTGACTGCAGATAGTGGAGTGGTTAGTGAGTGACCCTCAGTGCTATAGTACAGGGAGTCCGGTGTTCTTGCTAAGTTCTCTTTTAGAAAACGGACCTGAAGAGAGAGTGGGGACTGAAAATCGTCCAGTTTTACACATTGATGTCTTCTATCATGAGCAACAATCGCACAGCAACACAGCTGGTGCTGCTGCCTATGGCTCCTTTGACCATCAACAGTAGCTTTAATGGAAGTGAATCCAAGTAGTCCAACTTGTGTGTGTCTAACAGCAACAAAAGGCAACTAGGTGGCACAGTGGATAGATTGCTGGGCCTAAAGTCAGGAAGACTCATTTTTGTGAGTTCAAATCTGGCCTCAGATACTTCCAACTGGGAGACCCTGGGTGTGTCATGTAATTTGGTTTGCTTCAGTTTCCTCATCTGTAAAATGAGCTGCAGAAGGAAATGACAAACCAGTATCCTTGTCAAGAAAACCTCAAATGGTGTCATGAATAATTGGACGCGACTCAAAAACAAGAACAAACAGTAACACATTTATAGAAATATGACCCTTAGTAAGTCACTACCCTCTCCGGGCCTGTTTCCTCATCTCTTAAATGAGAAAGTTGGCCTTCATGGTCTTTAAGGTTCCTTTCAAATCTAAATCTATGATCCTATGAGTGTGATCACTACTATTCAATTTTACAAATCAGAAACTGAGGCTCTTAGAGGTTAAGTGCATTGCCCAAGATCTTCATCACCCAGGCCCTAAGTCTGGCCCTCTTTCCATTAGGCCAGATTTGTTAGCAGTGTGAAGGATGGATTGGACTATGGCTAAGTATCTTGCCTAAAGTCACACAAGGTAATGAATCTCAGAGATGGGATTTGAATCTGGGTCTTTGCGACTCCAGAACCAATGCTCTTTCTCTTGTACCATTCTGTCTCTTAATAAACAGATACTCATGAAGTTGTGCTTGCCTTGTCTGTACCTTTCAGGACTTAGTCATCTTTGGAAGCTTCTGGCCTTTTTGCTTAAGACAAAAGAGTTTAACTTTAGTTCTTACTGATAGAATACAATTTGACCCAAATTTAAAAAGTAAATGGATTCTAAAGGAATTCAGTTTTAAAGTGTTAGAACAACCTCTTAGGATTTCTAGAATGTGCTAATCACATGGATTTCCCGTAGTTGTGTATGATACTCTTTATATTTAAACAAACTATAGAGTGTCATTGTCAATGAGGAATGTATCCTTCCCATCCAAGGATTATTTTTTCACTAGAAGGGAATATGTAGGGTTATAGATCAAAAAGAACTGCCAAAGATTATGAGTTTCACTACAAGAAGTAAATGGATATTATTTACTGCTGTCTGTTTTGTTTTTGTTTTTTGTTTTTTGTTTTTTTTTTTGATGAGGCAATTAGGGTTAAGTGACCTGCCCGGGGTCACACAGCTAGTGAGTGTTATGTGTCTGAGGCTGAATTTGAACTCAGGGCCTCCTGACCCCAGGACTGGTGCTTTACCCACTGAGTCACCTGGCTGCCCCATGAATGTTATTTAATGAAAGCATCTCCATCTTTATATGAAAGAAGCACCTGAAGAGTACATTAAATTAAAAAAACTCACCACACGTTTTTCCCGAAAGTCTATTCCTACTGTAGTGATGAATTTGGGATTGAATTTATTGTCAGTATATCTGTAAAGGAATGTAGTCTTCCCCACCCCTGAATCTCCAAGGGCCAGGAGTTTGATTAGATAATCATAGTCACCATCAGTCATAATGCTGATCTTGGTGGACCTACAGAAGAGAAAAAAAAAAGTTGGGTTAACTTTAAATTTATTTTATTTTTACTTATGCTAAAATGCAACATCAATACAAGCATTTTCTCATATGGCCCTACGGAGAGCACAACCAACTATAATTTGTTATTGTTGTTTTTCAGTGTGTCTGAGTCTTTGTGACTCCATTTTGGGTTTTCTTGGCAAAGATACTGAAGTTGTTTGCCATTTCCTTCTCTAGCTCATTTTACAGATGAGGAAACTGAGGCAAAACAGGCTTTAGTGACTTGCCCAGGGTCACCCAGCTAGTAAGTGTCTAAGGCCAGATTTGAACTTAGGAAGATGAGTCTTCCTTACTCCAGCCTGGAACTCTGTGCACTGAGATACCTGTGTTCTATCAGGTAAGGAAATAAGTATGTGTATAGACATATCCAAAATTGATACAAGGCAATCTGGGGGCAAGAGGATACCAGCAACAGAAGGATCAGGAAAGGCCTTATTAGAAGGTAGTGTGTGAGTTAACTTAGAGATTAGGGACCTTAAAAGGTAGAGAGAAGGAAAAATATGGGGAATGCAAAGACACAAAGATAGGAAATGGAGCATCTGGTATTAGGAATAGGGAAGGGGAGCAATTTGTAACAAAGCTGGAAAAACAAGTTGAGGTAAGGCTATGAATGCTAGAAAAGTTTTTATTTAATCATTGAAGTAATAGGCCTGTCCAGACCACTGTTCAGGAAGAACCCCAGCCATTCTTCATTTCATTCACGACTCAACTTCTAGAAGTCTTCTCTTCCTGCTCTTCCTCTGACTCCAGATCCAAAATTCCTTCAGTTACAGCAGTTTTCCCAATGATTAAAACTAGGGAAGTACCTGATCTCAATCATTTATACTTTGGTGTAAATAAGCTTATGCTGATCTATTTCCTCTCATGTGGGATGTTATATTTTAATGCCTTTAACCTCTTGGGAAAGGTTTGTTTTTTATTGATGGAATTTCAGACTTGGGCGTGGAAACACTGGGGCCCTTCTTAGGCAAATTAAAATTTTTTTTCCTTCTTCTCCTCCACAACATCATTTTGTTCTAGCATCTTTCCTCATTCAACCCCTTTCAAGCTCTCCTATCTGCCTCTATCTATCTATCTATCTATCTATCTATCTATCTATCTATCTATCTATCTATCTATCTATC